>NC_083340.1:14751073-15051073 GCF_019175385.1 Lycium barbarum
GTGTATTAGTAATGCTGAGATTATTTTTTTTTATCAGACTGTTTGGTTTGTTGTATAGGAATAGTACCGATATTAGTTATATATATAGGTTTGATCGGAGTCGGCTATTAACTATTAAGGTGAGAGTTGAAAAGAAAGCAAATTTGAACTTTTTAAAAAAAATTGAATTTTCTTAGTCCAAAGAGAGAGAGAGAGAGAATGGTGGTGTAGTGTAGGATTTTCTTTCCGTTGGCATTCTTGAAGTTGTATTTCCTAGTTCCAATTTTAATGACATGGTGTTGGAGTGAAATTGGCCTGAATGGAGCAGAATGAATACATAGGGTTCATAGAGACAACGCCAAATTAGTTTGGAATTGAGGCTTCATTGATATTGATTAGCCAAGAGAAAGCTAAATTTTTGGGAAAAATTTATACTTTCTAAGTCCCCAGTGATATGGATAGAGAGAGATAGTTTAGGAAAACTTTTTTTGCCATGTCAGCATTTTGTGTCTGATAGGACAGTTTTTGAATAGGTTGAGTGTTCAGTAGGAACAACCCTAAGTTTAGGTGTCTAAGTGAAAACTCTTGCCCCGATGGGTTCAGCCAAGGAAAAACATATTTGTACATTTGACAAGGTGTTGTAAAGGAAGATTGAGTTAGAACTAATTTATTATTGAGGCATCATTCATAATCAGACTTGTTGTTTGCATTTGTTTTGGCTACAAAATTTCTCTCGGTCTTTGTGGCTATTAAGCTGTTCTATCTTCGAGGCAAAAATCATGCAGAAATTAATGATGTTTTATTGGAAATTCTATGTCTGATCTGCCATGCAAAGCTCCAGTTTCTTCAAAGGTCTATCTTTGACAGATATATGAAAAATTGATTTCAATTAGTAATGTCATCCTGTTCTGTCTTGTTCTTCGTCGTTTGATTAGGGTTGCAAGTGTTTCTTGCCTCTGTATAGATGTTTCTCTTCAGTCGCGTGCCCTGAGCCTTGTTTCTGCAAGGTCTTTTGTTGTGTTTGAAGATTTAGTTGTTACCTCCTTCTGGTGTTTGACGTGGACAGGGAGGTTAAAATCTTAATTTGACTTATGTATTGTATTTGTGGTAGCTGAGATAAATATTAAGAATGGTTGAAAAGTTAGTTTGATTGATAAAACCATGACGTTGATGACTAGAATTTGAACAGATGAAATTCTTTATTCTTATAAGTTGTATAGAATATTGGAACAGTGTCAAGCATTTTGGAATGTTTTAAAATAGAAAAGGTGTCATGTATTTAGATAGAGGAAGATTTGAAAAAATCAAAAGAAAAGTTGAGCCTGCGAAATATTTTTTATCACTGTGGGTGGAAAACAAAATAGCATGGATAACTCATAATATCACGAATGGATTCACCTACTATTTTATCTTGTGAGCAGACTGATGTTGTTTTCTGGGGTTTAGCATTTCAAGTTCCTTGTATAAAGCCAATATTGGAGTAGGTTCCTTTCTTAACATGGGACTGCACATAGTGGTGAAGTTAATTGTATATTCCGGTGACCATTATAATGGAGGCAGAATAAATGGATCCATTGGCGTCAATTTGTCAATAGAGATGTTGGATGGAGAGGACTCATAAAAAAATAGATGTTGGATGCAGAGGGGCAACTTCTAATGCTAATTTATAGAGATAGGTATGCAATGGAAAATCTTGAAATTGGCAATACAATTTTTGTTTCAAGAATATCTGAAGGAATGGCTCTTCTTTTTCTATTTTTCAAAACGAGTTGCTAAGTTTGAGCTAACATTTAAAAGAAACTTCTGCATTTTGGTTTTCTTTTTCTTTATTTCCCTTTAATTTGTATAACAAGTCTTCTCGATCAATGCTTGTGCCCAGGCTTGCTGCATAGAATATGGTACTTGCGAATGTTTTTCTTCTCTGCTTTTGAAGTTTATGTCTGTGCATAGAGAAAGGAAGAGATAACTCTTATTCAATAAAATTATGAATGAGATGGTTTCTTATAGAAGGGTTAGATGAATAGGAATATTTTCCTGATTACCGGAAATATTAATTGTAAAAAAATTCAGTAAGAATATTCTCTATAATATTTTGTACAACTATGGCATGAGGAATAAAATTAGAGGCATTCTAACATATAGTTGCATTAGGTCTCTCGGTGTTCAATGTGTACTCTCAATTTTAAGGTGGTGAAGCAACTTGATTTTGTAAATCGAAACTAGAAAGCTAAGCACAGTATCTGGAAAAGTTACTATTAAAGAAGCATTTCAATTATATCGTTGCCTAACTTTCATAAAAAATAAAATTGATTTGATGCCATCCTCAAATAGAACTGAATCACGATGGTCCTGTGAATCCATGTGGCAATGGAGAAACATGCGTGACACCAACTTGAATTGATCTTTAACAAAGACAAACATGTAGCCTGATTGGACAATGCTCGCTGACATGTCGCGGTGTTGAAAACTTGAATGTGCAATAACATGACTTGAACTGTGTAATGACACGGTACTGACGGGAAAATATAGACTACCGATGTGCTGGGGGAAAAAGCTTGACAGTCATAAACAAAGTGGGTTATTGCCTTGACAGGTAGGTGACATGGACCGATAACATCAGCACTAGACTACATGAGACTCGTGAGACAGATCTACCAGTAGACTGGAGCTCTCTGGCTGAACGTGTGAGTGAGCGTGGAGAAAATTTGAAAAGGAGATATTCCCATTCTGTTTATTATAACGAGACAAACATCATGATGTTAGAATTGGGTCGGATGATGGAGAATATCAAAGATAGAACTGTAAACTATATAAGAACTTTTAACGACATCTCTCTGTTAGGCAAAAGCTACTTAGATCTCTTGCAAGGTTATAGGATCTTTGCTACCACGCGAAAAGAGAAAACAAGAGGGACTATTCCTATTGAGTTGAGTGATGAACGATGTAGGGGGTTATAAATGTAGAAATTTATGCTGCGTAAAATAGTAAACTTGCCTGAGAATTGGGATTCTTATTATGGAACATTCATTAAGAACATTTTATGTAATATATATACATTTAACCTATGCATATAGAATAAAGTAGAGGCATTATAAACATAACTGCTTTGATTCTCGACTTTTAAATATGATTTCACCTTTTTATTTTTTGTTGAGAGAAGGTCAGTGTATAAATTTAGCACGAAATGTGCTTCAATATTTACAAATATAATCCAGCCTCCACATCTGTATCCTATCTATAACAGCAGGGATTCTAATGTACCTGACAAAGATTTTGCTTCACTAACATTTTTCTTTACACCAAAAGGAAAACAAAAGCATACAGTTGTTAGTTCAGTTTCAAAAGAAAAGTATACAGTTGTTAGAGCTGGCATATTCAGACATCAAGCATTCCTTTCCTATCAAATAGTCCACCGGATTGTAGCTGGTATGGTACACCACCATTTCTGTTGCTCCTTTGAATGCCTTTTCTGTACCAGCTTCTCAAAAAGTCAGTGGTACATCTTCACATTGTTTAATGCATGCAAAAACAGGTGGTTTATACGTTCAGGCTTCATTCCACATACATCTGGCATATAACTGGCAGATTTTCCTGGAGGTTTTCCTGTGTTAAGTATGCTTCATTTGCAACCAACCATGAAAAGCATGCTACTTTCAGTGCTTTTGTTGTCCATATGCTCCTCTATGGCCATGTATTAGGCCTTTGTTCACCAACAGTCAAAAATTTATAGTTAGAGCTAACAGTGAAAGAACCTGAACTATGCATCATCCAGTATTCCTTTCCTCATACAAGGTTTGAAAAGGTTCCAATTATCTAATAAAATCTGTCATCCTGTTCTTTAGGGCTTCTTGTGAAGCTTAAGTTCCACTTATTCTAACTTCTGCATTCGTCAATTGTTAATTTCACATTCTTCTTTAATGAATCTCGTACTGATGAACTTGACCCAATTTTTCTTTTTAAACTGAATGTTAGACGGTTAGACATAATAGGGTTTTGGAGAAATAGTCCTCTTAGTAAATGTGTTGAGTTCTTTTTAGAACTTGCCTCTTGCTTTTTGCCTCTTGCTTCTGTTTTTCTGTTTGTTTGCATGTATTTTGTTGTTGCGGAAGCCAGTCCTTATCTTACTACGTTATTGAGTGGTGCAGCAATTCTTGGGATAGGTTCTATACTGACTGTTACGAGTTATTTGAACAATAAAATCAAACTCCTTAAGCTGCCTTCTTATGAAGTATATAATATCACCTGAGTTGCTGATATCAACACGGTTGATACAGTTACTGCATCCTCATTTGACCATGGGAGTGTGAGAGAGTGTGATGATCTAGGTATCCCTAACTCATAAATAGTGTACATGAGCTTATACTGTCTGGTCTCCCCAGCTTTTCTCATTTTCATTCCTCTTCCACTTGTTCAGGTTAAGTTCTCTGTTAGGATGTTAGGTAGCTCCTTTCTTTACAAGTTCCTTTAGAATCGAATGTTTGATTTGCAGTTTAATTCTCAGTAGTTCTGGTCCTTTGGTGCAGGTTTACATGTTGCTTTAACAATGTTCACTGGCTATCTGTTGGGATATTATGCATTCAGGGCCTTATTTAATCACAGTCCAGCAATGGTAAGTTCTTAAGGTGATTTAATCGTGATTCTATTTGATACAGCTTCCATATATGTGGAGCAACTATATAACCAACCTCTTCTCCCCGCCCCTCGTCTATTCTATCTACTTCCTCCGGTTCACTACTACCTATTGAAGTTTAATTGCTCTTTCTTCAGAGCGCTGCTGGAGGCATTCTTGGATTGGTCATTGGCATGCTTGTAGAGACACTTCTCTTTATTATTAGAACTTCGAGTATGGATAAAAAACCGGCTAGGAAAGCCACTTCTTTCGCAACGAAGCAGAAAAAGAATCAGTAGGCTTCATCACAAGAAGTTGGTTCTTTCTAGTTTCCTGAGAAGTAGGAATAAACTTTTTGGTTTTCAGCAAATCTCATTTATTTCTCCTCCTGTGAATTTTTACGCTGTAAAAATATGTATTTGTGTAGCTCATTATATGTTCGATATATGTATTCCCCTCGCAATGCCAAATTATTTCTAATTGGGAAGTTTTACAATCTTATGGAGTGTAATGTCTTTTTATGTTTTGGCACCTGTAATACAGAAGTTAATCCTTAGTCTTGCTGGAATAGATATGTTTAGATTTTCAAGATCTTAGTGAAGTGAATCCACTTCAGAATTTGGTCGGTTTGAACATCAAAATTTTATTCAATACACAGAAAACAATGTAATTTGTTTAGTATTCACTTGTTTAATGCAAAGACCTGAGAAGCGTGAAATTGAATCCAAAACATGTACTTGGGAGTGTTTAAATTGCTACTTATGCCTTCAAGTTGTGTCAAACGCAACTCAGCCTTAATTAAATGTTGTTACATTTGAATTTGGTACTATATCTTTAAAAGATGAAACCTTAGTACTGGAGTATTCTGTGTAGTCTCTTTGGCCCTTGCAGTGAGTATATTTTTCCTTAAAAATAGTTTAATTAACGAGCAAACTTGTTTAAAATTAATTTTGTTAAGCCCCAAAAGACGAGTATACAAGCTGGCAATTATTTGTTTTGTGATATTAAATCAGGTCAATGAGAACATGTGCGACGTGATTAACAAGAACGCAAAGAAGACGTAAGGCGGTTAGGTTGGAAAGTGAGGTCCGACCAGAGATCAATTGCATATCAATAAAAAAAAAGGCAAGTAGACGTAACAAAGATTTTATGTTACTCCTTATGTTACTCCCTTCGTCCCAATTTAAGTGTCTCAATTTGACTAAACACGACGTTTATGAAATAAAGATTTTTGAATTTTGTGATCCTAAATTAAAATGTATGTAATGTACTAAAATGTCCTTTGAATCTTCTGATTATAAACTTGCACTGCATGATGTTTGAATTATCAACTTACTAAATATAAGAAGGAGCCCTTTTTGAGACAGACCAAAAAGAAAAGTAAGACACGTAAATTGTAAATTGGGGTGAAAGGAGTATTTTTATTTTATTTTATTTTATTTTTATATAGAAGCCATAATAATCTATTTTTACAACCAATAGAGTTGCTTAGAAGGGGATGGTCAATGCTATGCACAGGCCCAACATGAAGGACATTTATATGTATAGTCTCGAGTTAAATCATCTGTTTGAGGTGTTAGAAAAATGGAAAGTTGGGCATGTCAAAGTGTAATCATTTGTTTGCCTTGGATGGAATTTTTTTGGAGGGAAATAAGCTGGTTTTGGAACTAATTTTTATTAAGGGTACAATGTGACCTCTTTACTCGAGTTGTGCTAGTTTGCGCCAACTCGAATTCTGCCAGCACCCTTAAAAATAATATTTCTCAAAAAATATTTCATTTCAAGTGGGACAGGAAGACAACAAGAAGCCAAAAGAACCGGAGTTGCCTTACTTTTACCATCATGAAAATAATAATGGCTATTTAAAGTAATTTTTTTAATGCAATTTCTAGTTATGTAAATTATTTTTTAAGAAAACTTAAAGATTGCATGTTCGAGTCACGGTCAAAGTAAAAAAAATTAACTATAAAATTCAAATTGTATCACATAAATTGAGAAAAATCATTGTTTATGAGGAAGTAGAGTAATATTTTTTGAAAAGAAAGATAGTAATTTACATCTCATGCACCACACATGCGCCGCACATGAATCCCATGAAATAAACTTAGTTGGAATATGGCCAGTACAATTTTTCGTGATGAAATGTACGCATCGTTGTATTTATCAACCAGTTTCTGAATAGCGCTAGTTATAATTTTCATATGCTTCGAATTGTTCAAACCTATTTTAAAAATTTCTTTTATTTCTAAATTAAAAAATTATACCTTTTACTTAATACTCATTTTTTTCAAAATTCTAATTATAAACATATAATAGCGAAAAATGAGGCCCCAAAAATTTTGGTGTAGATTTTCAAGATCTTAATTTATAAACCTCATCTTGCTGAAATAGATCTGTTCAGATTTTCAAGATCTTAGTGCAGTGAATCCACTCTAAAATTTGGTCGGTTTGAACATCAAAATTTTATTCGTGTACTCGTTTGTTTAGTATTCACTTGTTTAATGCAAAGACTGAGAGAAGCGTAAAAATGAATCCAAACATGTACCTGGAGTGTTTAAATTGCTACTCATGCCTTCAAAATTTGTCAAAGGTAACTCAACCTTAGTTAATGTTGCTACATTTGAATTTGGTACTAGAACTTTGAAAGATGAAACTTTAGTATCGGAGTTGTTTGCAATAATTTTTTAATATGCGGAAAATAAACTGCAACCACAGATAATATCTGAAGAAATATATTTTTTATTGATGAATTTTACAGGTACAAATCTATTTATTCCCTTGATTCGTCTTTCCTAATATTTCTCCGTAATTGGCCGTCAGTAGCGTCTTTCTTGAATGTAGAAGACATCCTTGTGATGTATTTGATCTTCAAGAACGCTTGGCAGTTTGATAAAGGTAATATTTGATGCCTTGATCTCTTTGTGAGTATCCCAGGCATTTATGAGATTTTTGAGATATGCTTTGATCTCTTTGTGAATATCCCTGGAGTTTATTGGATACTCGAGATGTCTTTTCAAGAGAATATGTGTCCTTTTATATAGGCGTGAGCTAGGTTACGGTAGAGTAGCCTCCAAGAAACCTAACAGACTTAGAGTTTGAAGATGGACTTGACTCATCTTGTAGAGTCTCATAAAATTTCGATGTCCACAAATGCCCCCTAGTTCAAGGCTTGTCAAAGTGTAGACTTACCGAAACTAAAAGGCGAGACTTGAAGTACCCATGAAAATGGAGCTTCCATCTTCGATTTTGTGACTCCAAATATTGCAGATTTGATTTGTGAGAGAAGAGATGAAGGGCAGATTTGGTCCCACTGGGCGTGCCAATTTGTTTGCAACAATTTTTTAATATGCGGAAAATAAACTGCAACCACAAACAAAAGCTGAAGAAATAGAGATTTTATTGATGAATATTGCGAGTACAAATCTTTTTATTCCCTTCATTCTTCTCTTCTAATATTTCTCCATAACTCAAGGGCCATTAGTAGCGTCTTTCTCGTATGTAGGAAGACCTCTTTGTGATGTATTTGATCTCCAAGGACGCCTGGCAGTTTGACAAAGACAGTATTTGATGCCTTGATCTCTTTGTAAATATCCCAGACATTTTTTTGAGATATGTTTTGATCTCTTTGTGAATATCCCTAGAGTTTGTGGGATACTCGAGATGTCTTTTCAAGAGAATATGTGTCCTTTTATATAGGTGTGAGCTAGGACTTAGGGTAGAGCCTTCAAGAAACCCTAACAGACCTTAGAGTTTGAAGATGAACTAGTCGTCTTGTAGAGTCCCATAAACTTTCGATGTGCACGGAAGCATTATATGCTTTCTCTTTGGCCTTTGCATTTATGTTTTAATGAACTTTTTGGCAAGCTCTCGTAGTAGTTATTATAGTAGTACAATATTTCTTTTCACCTGTTTTGCCTTAGGAATTCTCTGCAAAAGCTTAAAAGTAAAAAACCCAACCAGTTGTTTGATTTGATTTGATTTGGTATTGGAAAAAAAAATTGATCATAATTGGCTTGGTTAATTTTTAATTAAAAAAAGTCAAATCAAATAAAACCAACTCTACATTACATGTATATAAATTTTTTATATAAAAGATTTACTTATAATGTAATTTATAGATCTTAAAATTTTTAATAATTTTTGCCTTTTAGCATATAATTTAAAGCTTGGACTTAGATTTTGAATGTTTCAATAAATTTTATAGCCCCTAAATGTTAGTGGGCAATTCGCACGAATGCCGTTATTTTGGGGTGGTCTTAAATTTTTGTCCCTCAAATTTGAAATCTTTAACTTGTGCCCTTCGCTAAAAATCCCTTGATTTCGGGTTCGAACCCCCGCTCAATAAAAAAAATTAAAAATCGCAAGGCAGAGTTTGAATTCGCAAGGCAGAATTTTGCCTTCAACATTCTGCCTTAAAACTCTACCAAACCTCTGTCTTGCGATTTTTTTTTTTTTAATTGAACTGGGTTTCGAACCCAGAATCTTGGGTATTAGGCGAAGGACAAAAATTAAAGACCAGTGCTTTTGAAGGGCAATCTGTGTAAAAAAAAAAGAATGTTGGCAACTCAAATAAAGCCCAAACTAAAACTAAATCAATACTAATGCTTATAACAAAAGTAATTTTAATCCTAACACTAGGAATGACAATAATGTTGGATATCTATTCTTTGTTTGCATTGTTAATTTAGACAATAAAAATACATAACTTATTTTTTTTCTTTATCATGTAATTAATACTTATTAGCCATAATTATTTTAGCATGACTTATTATTTTTAGATGATGATCATTTTCATTATGCCTTATTAATTATCAATAATTATTTTATGCTATTTCATTATCTTGTTTGCTGAATATTTTATCACAATGTCATCACTCATTTCACATTTTTTTTATTTTCTTAAGAAACACCTTCATTGTATAATTGTATCTTACCAGGACTAAAGAAATATTTGAAGTAAAAGTTATATTTTGTATGCAGATTTTTCCGGGAAAAAAACCCAGAAAAATATGAGAAAATCAATAAACCCAACTTTTATTGGTTTGGTTTATCGATTTAAGAACCTGATATAATTGATTTGGTTTGGTATTTGAAAAATTCGAACCAACCTTGTCCATATACACCCCTACCCGTACCACTGACGGCTTGAATAGTTGGGGTTTTAAAATTACTGGATTGGACCTGTGGCCTTCAACTAAACGATTCACGGTACTAACCAGTCCAACTAAATTTATAACCCATCCCAATTAAATTAAACCTGACCGACTTCCCTTTTAACCAAACCCCTAATCTTCATCTCCGTCAATTGACAATATCCAAATCCCGTCAGTGACATAAATATGCCCAACCATTAACGTGGTGGCATGACTGAACCATTTCGAATAGTTTGATGGCATATTTGAGTTTTTTCCCAATTTTTTATCCTACTTCATTGAAAATTAGATCACAATATCCTTCGATGCCCAAACATGAATAATAATTTCCCAAAACTCTTATTTTTCACTCGGTAAACAGTGGCCTCACTTATAGCATGATGATCAATTTCTTTTGTTCACTCAGAAAATAATGGCCTTTATACCTATGTTTGAATGAAAAACTTGCTAAAGGTATAACCTAATACTCATACGAAATAAAGAATTAACACAAAACGAAACAGAAATATAAACCTTGTCCAGTGATCAAGACGTCCTAACCAATTTGTGTGTACCTTAATTATTTCATAGGGTATTTCCACCGCAGTAACAATAATTTTGCCTATCAAAATTTAGATAGATTAGAAGAAATTATCTATCATTTTTCTTGTTTCAGTTGACATTTGAACCATGGTCTTTCACAATTTTTAGCTTACTTCATTGACCACTGAACTACATCCTTAAATGTACTGACATTAATTATACTTTGCTACGTTAAAAAAATAGTATTACAAACAGGAAAAAATGGTTACAAAGCCAGGCATTTAGAGGTTCAGGGGTGGAACTCCGGAAATAAATTGAAAGTTGATAACTTCCATGCTCTTTGACTATTCTATCAAGTATCTATTTCTTTCCATCAGAATAGGTATCAATAGCTTTGCCTACCAAAAGTTAGACCGGTGAAAGCTAAGAAATCGCTTATTATGTTTGGCTATATTGCAATTTGAACCTTGATCGTTAAATTTTTTATCATACTTCTTGATCACGAAATCACACTCTTGGTCCCAAACGTCAACTGTACTTTGCTATTCGGAAAAATATTACTAATCAAAAAGGAAAAAAGATTAAAAAATCAGGCACTTAAGAGGGGGTTGTAAGTTGTAACTTGGGAAACAGATGGAAACTTGAAGGCACGTGAAATCACATGGTGCCAATGTTTGCAATAGGAAGTAACATGGTGGTTTTAAAGTGGTCCATAATCCAACATGTTCACTTAAAACAAAGAAGAAGATACGAAGAAGGTAACACAAAAGAATGGGCACATTAAGGGAGATGCATGGGGTAAACTGCACTACCTTCAAGTCATCTCCATAAAAGGGACAGTTCACTTCATTTCTGCCGCTAAATTTGTTTTTTCATGTTTCAAGTATTTGCACTTCTATTTTTAAATACTAGTAGTAAGAAAATCCAAGGGGAGTTGTAAGTGACATCTAAGTCAAATTTTCAAAATGAATATAAAAAAAAAAAAAAAAGGAACTACACTTTCAAGCACAGCCTGTGATGGTTTTCAACTTTCAATAAAAAATTCTGGGTGCAAAATCCCAATGGTGTTATAGCGTGTTATAAATTGATTGAACTAGTTTATAGGTATTTTTTAATTTATCTACGCAATCGATAAATACTAAAAGTGTTTATAAGTCAAGTTAACTTATAATCATAAGTTGGTCACCCTAACTTATGATTTTACAATTTACAAAAACTTATGATGTTATCAGGTTTTTACGATATATATGCAATAACTTTTGTAATCTCCAAAATACTCTTTCCAGAGCATTACTTTAATTTCCTATATCAAGATGTGCGAAAGTGAACCAGATACAACCCTAATCTCAACAAATCATGAATTATTGGCTCATCAGTTGTCACCGTTAATGAAATATATAGCAACAATAATTACACCCAATCTCAAACAGTTAATTAGATCAACGCACTCAAAAGAGTCCAAATTTAATCTGATCCCGTGGTGTGAACAAGTCCCCTATCTTCCTTACTATATATTTATATTTGTTTTCTTACCTATCCATTCTATGTTGTTTCCTTATCTATTCGTACATCCACATTATAATATCTTATTAGTCCCTAGCTATCAATCTCCTTTGTCGTCTTCTCCTGCCTTTGAATGTTTTTCAAGTAAATCAAGCTCCAAAATTATGGTTGGTGAACGAAGTAAATTGTCACCCTTTAATATGATGACAAACTTGATCTTGTATTTAATCATCCAATTCAAAACCATATTCGGAATTAGAGTCCGGAGCCAAAATGACTTATTTTTGTAGCCATTAGACCAAAATAGGCTGCCTTTTTTTTTATACCACAATGGGTATTTCGTTGGTTATTCAACGAAATACCCACACAACGCACTGTTCATAGCCGGAATTTTTTGTTGCATTTCGCTACACTTGTAGCGAAATGCAACAATTTTTTTTTTTTTTTTTGCATTTCGTGAGTTAATCAACGATGCAACAATTTTTTTTTATTTTTTTTGCATTTCGTGAATAAAACAACGAAATAGGAAATTATATATATTTTGTTTTTGCATTTCGTGTATTAAAAAACGAAATAGGATAAAAAAAAATTAATTTCGTTCATATAAAAACGAAATTGGAATATATATATATATATATATATATATATTTGCATTTCGTTGGTATATCTACGAAAAAGTAATTTTTTTTTGTATTTCGTTTATTAAAAAACGAAATATGAAAATAATTTTTTTTGTATTTTTGTATTTCGTTTTTATAAAAAAATAGGAAAATAATTTTATTTTCATTTCGCTTATATAAAAACTATATATATATATATATATATATATATATATATATTTCATATACCAATGAAATAGGATAAATATATATATATTTTTTGTATTTCATTTATATAAAAACGAAATAGAAAAATAATTATTTTTTTTCGTTTATATACCAACAAAATATATATTTATATAAAAAAATAATATTTTCCAATTTCGTTTTTATATAAATGAAATACAAAAAAAATATATATATTTATCCTATTTCATTGGTATATGAAATATATATATATATATATATATATATATAGTTTTTATATAAGCGAAATGAAAATAAAATTATTTTCCTATTTTTTTATATAAACGAAATACAAAAATACAAAAAACAAAAATTTCATATTTCGTTTTTAGATGAACGAAATAAAAAAAATTCTTATTTCATTTTTTAATAAACAAAAAAAAGATAGTTGTAAAGTCAAGACATAACTTTATTTTGAATATAAATATAATTCTAAAACATATAGGGAGAAAAACTAGTTGTAAAGTAGTCAAACTTTAGATGGTCATAACTTTGCGCTCGGACGTCCGTTTTACGCGTTTTTTTGTTGAACTTGTGTATTTTTTCGAGATCTATGCGGACAAACTATCGCAATATGGTTTGGCCAAGCCGATTTTTAAAAAAACAGCTTTTATCCCATTCAATTTCAATTTTCCCCCAAATTGGCATGAAATTTTCAGTTTTATTTACTTATAAGATGATGATACGCAATAGATTTCAACGTAAAAATCTCGGGGTAATGTAGCTGTGAATGTCAATTTCACTTCTGCGGTTTCAATTTTTGAAAATAAAGCTGACTAATTTTCTCGACATATAAAGTTGACTAAAATAACCTTACAGTCAAACACTAAGTTTTTTCAAACAAAACTTACTTCGGCCACCTTTTCAACACCTAATATGACGATCCGAACGTCTACGTATCCTTGATGTATTGGGCCTACATTACTGTACACAGAAAAAAATATCCGGTGCGATATAAAATATTGACGTTTCGGAGTCTTGACACACGACTAATGATTGGTCAAGGTATGGAGAAAAACACTAAGTGTTGCAAAAAATAAAGTTGGCCAATTTTTTTTTTTTTGGTACTGTTTCTATAACGCAGTATTTTACTGCGTTATAGAAAAAAAATTGATACTGTTTTACTGCGTTATAGAAAAATAAAATAATATATATATATATATATATATATATATATATATATATATATATATTTTCCAATTTCGTTTTGATATGAACAAATAAAAAAAATTCACATTTCGTTTTTTAATAAACGAAATATCTAAAAAAAAAAACTATTTCGTTGATATACCAACGAAATGCAAAAATAAAATAAAAAATATATATATTTTCCAATTTCGTTTTGCTATGAATGAAATAAAAAAAATTCATATTTCAAATAAAATAAAATAAATAATATATATATATATATATATATATATGTATGTATTCCTATTTCATTGGTATATAAACGAAAAAAAATAATTATTTTCCTATTTCGTTTTTATATAAATGAAATACAAAAAAATATATATATTTATCCTATTTCATTGGTATATGAAATATATATATATATATATATATATATATATATATATATATATATATATATATATATATATATATATATATATATATATATATATATGTATGTATGTATGTATGTATTCCTATTTCGTTTTTATATAAACGAAATGAAAATAAAATTATTTTCCTATTTTTTTATATAAACGAAATACAAAAATACAAAAAAAATTATTTTCATATTTCGTTTTTTAATAAATGAAATACATTTGTTTTTTACTATTTCATAGATATACCAACGAAATGCAAAAAAATAATATATATATATATATATATATTTTCCAATTTCGTTTTTATATGAACGAAATTAATTTTTTTTTTATCCTATTTCGTTTTTTAATACACGAAATTAAAAAAAAAAAAATTCCTATTTCGTTTTTTTATTCACGAAATGCAAAAAAAAAATAAAAAATTTGTTGCATTTCGTTGATTAACTCACGAAATGCAACAAAAAATTCCGGCTATGAACAGTGCGTTGTGTGGGTATTTAGTTGGATAACCAACGAAATACCCATTGTGGTATAAAAAAAAAAAAGGTAGCCTATTTTGGTCTAGTGACTGCAAAAATAAGCCATTTTAGCTCCGGACTCTTCGGAATTATCTAAAGTTAGATCGAACTCCTATTTTTATTTAATATAGACAAGACATATATAGACCTTGCATCCTCCTAGCTTATTTAGTGTCAGATATTTATAATTATTGGAATATATTAATAAATTGCACGACTGAATATTTTTTTTTATTCAAAGATTTAAGAGCTCCCTATTTAGATTTTTTATTTTATTTGCGGGTTCAAACTTGAAATCTCTAGTTAAGGGTGAAGGTGGAAGGATCTTATCTATCGCACCACAACCCCTGTACCTGATGATAATTATATATGCAAACCGTAAACGTCATCTTTGTGAAAATCAAAATCTCCAATTGAAGTGAAACTATAGTTTGAGTCAAAAATCGTATTTCGCCCAAATAGTTAAATTTGTATTAAAAGTTAAATAAGATTAACCACAGTTGGTAGTAATTTGATAAAAATGGTTGAACAAACAAATTATTAAAGATTGGTAAAGAATAGATAAATAAAAGGAAAAGAGTAAACTTATGCCAAATATGATGAATAGTAATGATGCTTTTCTCCTTTGCCAAGTATGAGTAAGAGCTTGATGATAATAGAATTCTAATAATAATAATCAGCAGAAGTAATCAATACAACAACAACAACCCAGTGAAATCCCACATCATGGGGTCTGGGGAGGGTAGAGTGTACGCAGACCTGACTCCTACCAAGGTAGGACGGCTGTTTCCGAAAGACCCTCGGCTCAATAAAAGCATAAAAAGAAGTCAGATAAGGTTAAGAGATTCGGATAAGGTTAAAAGAAGCAGAAGTAATCAATAATAGTATATTTTTCTAGTCAATATTCGATGCCTAGATATGCAAGTCAAAACCCTATTTATAGATATTTGGTAGTATATGTTGTCTTTCCTATTGTGCGTATGTAACGGTAGTCATTAATTGTGGAATTAATGATTATCATTTAATTCCTTGATTCAGGCTGTCAGAAACCGTTTCGCCATTACCGCATTAACTCCATTTAATGCGTAATCAAGAGGGTCTCGTATGTTGTCCCCGTTGATGTTCTCTTCGTTGACCATGTTGTCGGTATCAACTTACCTTTCCGTAAATGCTATTACCATTAGATCTTTCTACACCATTGTTTTTAACTGACACGTGTCAGTCACATATTGGTTCACGTGTTAGGTGCGATTTTTACCCATACAGATAGTCCCTCAATTTTTCGAGTTCATCACAAAGATGTTCCCGAAGAATTGCCTCCCCGTTTTTCATCAAGCTTTACCTGATTAGACATTTGGATCTTTTTCATTGTGGAATAAAAAACGTTGTAACTGACGTTAGATCGTGGCCCATTAACGTGATGGGTACGTATCATAATCGCAGAAGGTAAAAAGACTTGCATTAATGATAAAGTCAGATGTGGGGCACGTGACCATTGTCGTGCCCTTCATTTTCTCGCCGGTTCCCGATGCAATAATGATTTCCCTATAAAGCGAATTTTTATCCTCTTATTTTTGCTTCCAATTCACGCATCAATTTTTTTTTGAATATCTTTGCTACTTCTTCTTCTTCTTCGACTTCCTCTACTCCATCGATTTTCAACCATCTTCAAACATGTCTTCTCCTTCGTCTTCTAAAAATATTTCACCAGAAAAGATCGTTATTGTTGATGCTTTTCCTGCCAATGTGGGTATTGAAAAACCTAAGAGCAGATTGCCTCCTAAAAAATTTATAGGCGATGTTATTGCTGCCGCTGCTATTTCCAGGCCTTTATCTTCATCAACTTCTGATGTTGGTGATGATGAAACTGACATGGTTGATGTGAATCTGCCTTCTGTTGATAGTGTGATTCCAAAGAATCCTTCACATACTTCAGACTTAAAAATTTCTCTTTCGAAAGGCGATCATCGTGATGTTTCGGAGCTAGATGGTTTTAGTTTCTTCAATTACTTCCCTTGTCACTGAGGAGTCTCTTGATTCTGTTCGAAAAAGGTGTCACTGGACAAATCGTAATCTCGACATCGTAGATCCTGGAGAAGGTATGTCTGCAACCATTCATCTTCCCAGATATTCTGCGGTGTGCCTCTATCCATTTACTATCGACTTTTCTTTACCTCTTTCGCCATTGATATAAGAATTTTGCCACACCGTTTGAAAATTTGTATGGCACAAATTACCCCTGGGGTTTGGCGATTATTTCAATAACTTGAGCATGTTGCTCATCTTGCCGGGATAAATATTACTCTCGATCATATCATATATCTGAATTTGATCCATTTCATCCGAGGCTCTATGATTATGTTTAGAGCTCGGGGATCCAGTAAATTGTTTGAAGATCTCGAGGATGGTCATGATCGGCGTTAGTTTGAGGAATTTGTTTTTCTCTCCACTGCTCAACTGGTGAACGGGGATGCAAGCACTTTCCCGGAGAAATGGAATGCGAGAGGTAATAATATTTTTCTTAATTTTCTGTATTCCCTTGATCTTCTCTTAAAGACATGAAGCCAGGCAGAGCTTCTGTGAAAGGTAGAGGGAAAGATATTGAAGA
Source organism: Lycium barbarum (assembly GCF_019175385.1). Classification (NCBI taxonomy): domain Eukaryota; kingdom Viridiplantae; phylum Streptophyta; class Magnoliopsida; order Solanales; family Solanaceae; genus Lycium; species Lycium barbarum. Next base: position 14,768,364 of record NC_083340.1, read on the forward strand.
AATACTTTGCTTTGTAATGGCGAAAGAGTTTGTTTTATATTTATTTTATTTTTCTCAGGTCCTTCGAAAAAGGTGAAACACGTAGCAAAGAAATAACTGACTCTTTCGAGCTACGAAGGGTCGGCATTGAAAAAGATAAGATCTCTTACTAGTAAGAGATCTAATGCCAAAGTTAAGGGTTCCAAGGTTGTTGACGAGCCTGTCTTGAAGAAGAAAAGATTGAGAAAATAACCTCTTTCGGAATTGCCAGCTGCTGTTTCCGAGAAAATGGGAAGTATGCCAAGTGACTTCAGGCTAATTGACGAGAGTTTCGATTCTGAAGAAGAATCTTTAGTTTTACATCGTAACAGGCGGGTTGAATTTCCAACTTCTTCTGACATTGTTGTCATTTTAGATGAAACTTCGGTGATGGAGATGTAGCTTTTCTATTTTTTCCCATTCGCATTTGCACTTGCCTTATTTAAAAAGGAAAGTGTCATGGGGATACAGTTGTCAATCGTACCAGAAAAAAGGAAAAAATATACTTCTACGTAATGGTATTCTAAATGGGCTTATTTTAGAGTCGCCACCTAATTTTTAGGAAATTAGAAAAAACCGAGTAAAAAAGGGTTCATTTAAAACAATTATTATTTTAAAAGAAACCTAATCTACATAGAGTCTAGGTAAGGGTATTGGTGATCCCCCGGAGAATGTGTTAAGCACCCCGGTATTAAGGATCCGCTCAATTGCGGTTTATCTACGGGTTCTAACAATATGTCCATATAGATATAAATTGGTTTGTGATAAAAATAGTTTTGTTTTATACTTCCGAAAATAGATGTTAGTCATTTATGCAAAAAATACTGCGTTTCAAGAATCGAAAGTGGTAAAATTTTGCCCAAAATTGGACGTTTAGGGTGTCGGAGTAGGACACTTAGGCTAATACCCGAAGGCTCTTAGCCTAAGTAGGACTCTACGTATGTCCACCCGAAAAACGATTTTGAAAAAAATCGGTAAAGTATAGGAAAATAGTTTTTAGGAAAATAGGTTAAGTATATAGTTTATATAGTATTTTTACATGTATATATAGTCCATTTTTTATTTCTACCTTTTTCTAAGTCAAATTTTATTTTTAGTCTAAGTCTAAATAATCAAAATCAGTCCCACAAGTTTTGAATATTAGTCCAAATCAGCCCATATAAGTCCACAGGTTTCATAAATGTTCAAATCAGTCCTTAATTTCTCAAAAATTGGCAATTTTAGTCCCTCTAATAAAATCAGTCCCAGTTTGCATTAACGTCTCAAAGTTTGTAGCAAATTTATTTTTTAGCAACTTTTAGAATATGACAATCAATTAAGGGTTCCAATAGGCATGATAATTTGCACAAATAATAATTTGAAGCACATAATTTAAAGGAGATAGGGTATTTGGGCCGACCAAGCCCAAAAGAGAAAATGTTTATGCACTTAGGTTCATTGGATCTAACATATGCTTCGTTTTGCTCCGAATTGGGCTGACTCGATCTAGAAGTGTTGGTGAACCCCGTTGGGGCCCACCAACGGGTTTGAATAGACAAAGATACAAACAGGTATGCATAATATTAGTGTACATTCATGAATAAGACTAAGTACAAGAATTAAGACTGCAATGATTATTATAAAAGCCAAAAAATGAATTTACAATTTATTGGGCTTACCCCCCTTAATATTTTGTAACGGTAAACTAGCAGAACAGTCCGGATGTGAAAATAAGCCCATAACAATAATGGTAATAAATCACACACAGGCAAAAGGCCCAAGTGACCAGCCCAGGTCAAAATTTACTAAGTATTAAGAGGTAATATACATGATATACCACAGCTATACTACTCAGCTTTTCCTAAATTTTTCCAAGTGTCAAGACTCTAATATACAAGATATACCATCAATATATCACTTATATACAGAGAACAAAACCCTTTAAAGGGCATACCCTCTATATACACTTGTTATACACCACATATTCAATTTAAACTTGACTCTAAACACTATACTCAAGTCATGCGCAAACCAACAAATTTCCTAGAAATCCACACAGTTGCCAACATCGAATTCTAGCTACTGCCCAAAGCTTAAACACTCAAACACACAGGCAAAATACCACTGAGTGGTTCATCAGACACAAGGGGAAGGAGATACCCAGCTTTAGGCAAGGCCAAGGTAACTTAAGGCAAGGCACAACAAGTATTTGAGACTCAAGAGATGACCATGGGATAACTGAGAACAACATGAAGGTTTAACATGAATATAAGGTCCTACAGAACTCAACTATGGCATAAAGAATGGTCAAGACAAGATCAACAAATTTCTAAGAGGGTGAAACCTACATCAGTGCAAACATAGTTCAACTATGTGCCTTAAGGGGTTCATGACACTATCCTGGGCTCAAGATACTAGAGTAAGGTTGTTGTGGGCATCAGATAGCAGGCAGAAAAATAAGAATTTGTGTGCATGAACCATAGAAATTCACAAACAGCTATAGGTGCAAATGTGCAGGTATTCTATTTACTTTAGTAATAGTAGTTTTGGTCTCAGTTTTAACATGTCATCATACATCAAAATTCAGAATCACACATAGCATAGGTAAAGAAGTAAGCAGTTCTAGGTTGTAGCAAGTGAAGCAAAAATAGGCCAGGGACCATACTTAAGGGTCTTATTTTCTAAGTTTTAAGAAGAAGTTAGATCTTACTCTGGTTAAGGGAGATGGGGAGATTCTATGGTAGTTATCCAAATGCTAAGTAGGGAATTAAGTCATACTCACACAACAAACACTGCCAAGGCAACATCATGAAAATCAAGAACTGATCAAGTAAATGGCAAAGGAACTAAGAGACAACTTACACAGATTGATTTTAACACATTTCCCCTTTTTTGTTTTAGTTTTTATTTTTATTTTTATTTTTTTGGCTTAGTTTTAAACACTAGGCACAAAAATTCCCAGAACACTACATTACAAGAACCAACTTGAAAGAACACAGTTTTTTAAGAAAAATAAACTACAGAACATTTTAGGTAAATAGCAGGTAAAAAAAGGGCAGACAAGTCACATAGTAGCCTCAAGAACATAGTTTAGACTTTTATACTTAGTTTCAATAGGAACTTAACTTACAATCTCCCTACACTTTTACCCTTCCAAAATAAGCTAACAGAATAGGCACTGACAGGCACACAGAATGTTAAAAAAATGGCACTTATACTATTCTAGGATCAAAGGTTCACTACAAATCTCACAGTTTTCAATTTCTACTAACTTTCTATCTAGGCAGTCTCAAACAGGAAGCCATAGAGATTCATAATAATCTAAAACTGAAACTAGGTTGATACATGCTATCATCTTAGATTCAAAACATTATATTACACATATTACAGTCTCCAACAAACAGGCAGGAGGTGGGGAATCATGCCTAGGAACCCCAACAATTAACAAACAGAGTTATATAACTAAAATTCAAATAGGAAGACACTATATTTATCCTTTAAAAGTAGTTTTGATTTCAATCTTTAACAATGCACTAGGTTCAGCAAATTCCGATTTCATAAAAGATACACAACTAGAAATAGTGCATAGAAGAGGCCAAATGCCCATAAAATGACAAAGCAGGTTCATGCCACCTCTCCTAAGTCACAAAGTAGCCTGCTTAAGATCACTGTAGACAAATAGTATGTAGAGAACAACATATACAAGTTACCAAGCTAATCATAGAAAAAGAGAGAAAGAAAGATCTAAACTTGTCACTATACGTAGCTTAGAATTCTCTTTTGAGATTAAACTTAGTCTCCATTGGCTTCTACATGGTTAGTCTCTAATGATCTAGCAAGTAATAGGAGTTTGAAGTCTTGCTAATCAAACAAGCTGAAACAAGACACTTTACACAATAATTTGGATCAACAACAGGTTTGAGAGACAAGAATGAATCATAGAAAGAACAAAAACAACACACTATAACTTGGCCTCTAATTTTACAGTTTTAAGCAAAAGAGAACCAGTTATCCTACTTCATATAGTTTATTTTCTTATGGAAACTCCCAAAACAGTGATTTAACATTCATAAAAAGGCCAAATAGGATGCAGACTCTAAAAACCAACAAGACAAGTCACAGAATTCTTCAAGTTCCCATTTTTAAACAAATTCTCTAGTTTTAGAGTCTTCAATCCACATTCAGGACTTTTAAGAGTTATAGTGCAAGTTGACAAGATCATTTTTTTTACTTTTTCACACAACTTGGTAAGATTTAAAGATGACAATATGTATACAGGTAAAGCTAAACAGTAACGGAAAGACACAAAAAAACTTTTCTTATCACTTTGTCCATCACTTAGTCATAAAAATAGGAGAAATCAGAGGGGTCTGAAGACTAATCTAAAAAGAACAAGATTAGGTCCAAACAAATACAAAACAATGAATCAGTATCCTAAACACCTTTAAGTCCAAGTTCATAATTAAAAAAAAAAACATAGAGCAAACATTACATTTCAGGTTTCCAAAGTTGTTTTTCAGGCTCAAGAATAGTCTTTGGAGGATCATACAAGATTAAAACATAAGACAAATTCAAAATTCTTTAGAGATGTTCACAAGCAAGCTGTTTCAAGGAAAATGGATTCAAACTTAATATTTTTTAGAACCAGTTTTGTTGAAGGCCATTTAGCTATTTTTAGAAAAGTTTACATCACTATTCGGACTGGATTTGGTCCATGAATCATGAATAAGGAATCCTAGATCACTTTTAAGTTCCAAAACAGTTTTAATAGAGTGCATTGCCAGAAAACCAAACATCACAAGCTTGTATCTTACTCAAGATCAACATATCTAAGATTAACAACTTAAACTGAGCCACAATCAATCAACATAGGCCTAAAGGAATTTCACAAAGAACAGTAGCCAAACACACCAAAAATGGAAAAATGCCTCAAATACTTTAAGTTAATCAATGAGACAATAACTAAGAATCAAAACTTAGCAACCCTACTTCATTTTAAACCTATTTTAGCCTCAATACTTACTGGTTAATACTTAAGCACCCTTTTGATCATAATCATATTAATCTTATAACATAATAACCTGATAGACTTAATGAAACAGTAACCATATAACAAAGCTGGAAACTCAAACAGCTTAATATAATCAAACTAGACTCCAAATACCATCCTTTACCCCCCCCCCCCCCCCCCCCACTAACCATTTTTAGTTCCAAAATTCCAGAAAGAGAACAACAAGCAAGGCCTCAAACATGATTAAAAAAAAAAAAAAAAACTCAGCCACATTATAGCATTTAAATATCGTCAATACTACATTGTCAACTAAGCTAAGGCAGAAATATATTCAAATCAATGAAACAAAGCTTCAAACACACAATTCAGACAATAATATGATCATTTAAACTCATATAAAGATTGAAATTGCTTTAAATAATAGGATAGGGATATTACCTCTTGCAAGGGCAACCAAAAGATCAAATGGGAAGATTGAATCAAAACCTCAGCAACAAAACACTTTAAAACCTTTTTCAAACTTTTTTTTTAAGTAATCCCTTTTATGTTGGAGTAGTATCTCTCTCTCTCTCTCTCTCTCTCTCTCTCTATATATATATATATATATATATATATATATATATATATATATATATATATATATATTAGTAATATTTTTATATATGCAGTATATGTTTCAGTGGAATATCAAAGAAAATTCAAACCCTTCGAACCCTCCGTTTTTTTAAGAGAAGAGCCCCGAAGAACCCTTTACCCTGTCACCCCCCATCTATTTATAGCAAGGGGAAAATTTATCCTACGAACAAAAATAGAAGATTCTAGACCTTTTCCAACGAACTTTCCCACATGCACCAAAAATCAGAATTCCAAAATCAAATAAAAAAAAGGGATCTTATCCTCATAGTACTAATGGCAAAACAAATTCTAAATTCATACGAAAATAGTACACCCAAGGACGAAAGATTCCCATCGTCATAGATTCAAATTCAAAAAATGAATAATGACAAAATAATACAGCACATTGTACTAAATAGTACTAAAATCCTTAATTTTTTGCAGATTGTACAACCAGATGGCAAATATTACGCCAACATACACAAAATAACAAAATCAGACCAACAATCAAACAAAATAGGGCTGTTAAAAACCTTATCCAGGCGTCCATGTACCCCCAAATAGTCATCCCACCGTCAAGCAAATCAACACGCACCCCCTTTTTGTGGTGATGTGGTGGCACAAGGTGGCAAAAGCCTTAAAGGCTCGCCCATGGCATCCCACACCACAAAGGGGTGGGGAATACCCGTTATAGGATAGAAATGGTGGTAACGTGGCGGAAAGGCGGTGGCTAGTGGTGGAAAACCCTAGCGCCGCCACCAGAATCTCCCAAAGAGAAGAGAGATAAAATTAGGGTAGAAAAAGGAATAAAGACGGGTCACCAGAAAAATAAGTGAGGGGGGTGGGTGGGTAATTATATTATTTACCTCTCCCTTTTAAAATATAATACACATTTAAAAACATAGTATATAGTTTAAAAATTATTCAACACAAAATGCCCTCATAAAAATAATATTTTGACAGGATAAAAATCGTAACACGTCATTTTAAAATACGAGCTTCGAAACAAGCCCAATATTGATATACTTTTGAGAAATATTTAGAAATGGAAACAAATGCAGTAAAATGAGCGGTAATTTATACGTCGTTTTTAATTAACAATTTTCTCAAGTCGGACGGAGCGGGATATGTATCTTCTTTTCAAATTATGTTTGTGACAATAAGTAACTCGTAATTTCTAGTGATTATTAATTTTTTTTATAAAATAATAATAATTAAACGTCAATTTTTGCAATTTTCTCGGGATTTTTAAATTTTCAATTTTAAAGGTGCATCCTTGCTCCGTCTTTGACTCGGGAATTTTGGAAATTAAAATACGCGTCTTATGCGGTGGAAATTAGGTGTCAATAGGAGATGGAGGAATTGACGACTGTTATTGAGAGCCATAATGAAGGCGATACTGCTTTTATGCCGTGAATCCAGGGACGTGCAACTATCATGTTGTAAGCCATTGCAGTGGAAATGATTGAAAATGCAGTTTGTAATTCCACTCCACCTGCTATTATTGGTAAAATGATTTCACCCAGAGTTCTTTCTGTTGAATGATTGAACCTAGTGAGCATGATGGACTTATGAATTATTTTGCGCGTCAATTTCATCTCTTCTATGAACCTGATGTTTATGATGCTGGCAGCACTTTCTGATCAACAAAAACACATTTAATATCAGTATCTAAGATGCACAAAGTAATTACTAACCCATCATTATGCGAAAATTGCATGTTATCGGCGTCGGCTTCATCGAAAGTGATACAATTCTTAACGAGAGCCAGCCTATCCCTTTTTTTATTTCTGGTTGTCACTCTTTTGAACTTCACGCCTGAAGTGTAAGTGACTTTATTGACGTCCAATTCTCCTTGATGTTGGAATCTACACCAGTTGTAATAAAGTTAACTACTCGCTTTGGCTCGGGTAGTGATGGCGGTGCTCCTTGCTCCCTGTTCCGATAATACACTTATTTGCCTCTCTCTGAAAGCAACTCCGTTAAATGCCCTTGCTCTAAGAGTTCAGTGACTGTCTATCGCAATGCATGACAATCCTCGGTTTTGTGACCGTGTCCTTTGTGAAATTCACAGAAATGTTTCGGATTTCTTTTACTCGGATATGATTTCATTTTTCCAAGACATTTGACTCTATTACCCAATTTGTCCAATGCTGCATCCACTTCTGTCGTCGAAACACAGAAATTATGGTCTGTGAGTTTTGGAGCTCTGATATTGTAATTTCCTCGGGGAGTCCCTCCTGCTGCTGGTGAACTGCGTCGATATTGATTATTTCTTCGTATACCTTCATGACTTTCTCGTGAATAATATGGATCATAACGTTCTCTTCTATACACTCGATCTCCGTCGCTTTGTTCTGGAATAGCTCTTACTTGATGTATCCTTAGTTGTTGATAATGTTTTCCTCATGATTGGATTGATGATATCCTATTCTATCCGAATTTTTGAATAGTATTGATAATATATATCATCCCATGTTTTTGTCGGATATTCAACTAAGTGTTTGGCAAGATCCTTTGTTGCCGGTGTTCCATCAGGATGTAATGCATGTCGGAATGCAATCCCATCCCCTTTGTCTTCGATTTTCGGCAAGGTGTTGCGGTGTTTCTAGAAGCGATGAAAAAATTCTTGCAGAGTTTCATCCCTCCTTTGTTTGATGTTGAATATATCTTTCATTCTTCTCTCTGCTTTTCTTGCTCCACTGTGTGCCTTCTTGAATTTATCTACCAAATCCTCAAAGGATTCAAGTGAATTTGGAGGTAAGCGTGCATACCAATCTAGCGCTCCTCCTGTCAGCACTTGACCAAATCGTTTGATCATAACAGACCGAGTCATCTTTGGCCCAAGATCATAGGCCCGAATAGCGGATGTATAGGCTATGATGTGATCTTGTGAGTCGTTAGTTCCGTCATATTTTTTGATTTTTGGTAACTTGAAACTTTCTGGAACGTGTTCCAAATCTGCAGAATCTTTCTATGGATGATATATGCAGTCACTATCATCCTCTTTTCTGATAGCGGGTGGGGCCCCAGGTATTCTGCTGATTCTCTCTTCGTGCTCTTTGAATTTTTTCATATGCTCCTCGAACTGCTGCAATATTGGTTCGGGTATGATTGGATTGATGTCAGCATCACCGTGACTCGTTGTTACTGCTGCTATGCCGAGATTATCGGCATTGGTTGGCTCGCCGTTTAAGTTTCTTTGCTCAGGGGGCATTACCTGACTTGAACCAACAATTTCGTTTAGAGGAGGCGGTCTTGAGGGGTTTTGTCGTATTTCCACCATCATTTGTTTCATCACCTTCGCCATCTCTTCTTTCAAGAATTCTTGTAAATTACCTATTGGGATGGAAGCTTGATTTGGATCCGCCATTGATGTGTCTCCTGTTGTTTCGTTAGTTGTGTCAACCAATCCTTCATCATTGACATTCCTATTTTCGTCAATGGGTGTAGGTGTAGATCCTGTCATTTCTGAAATGCAAAAACAAAAGAAAATGCCACAGTAATAACGCTTGCGTAAATGAAGATCAAACTACAAGGCCAATTGTAGAATTCCTACAGACGGCGCCAAACCGTTTGAGTCAAAAATCGTATTTCGTCCAAATAGTTAAATTTGTATTAAAAGTTAAATAAGGTTAACCACAGTTGGTAGTAATTTGATAAAAATGGTTGAACAAACAAATTATTAAAGATTGGTAAAGAATAGATAAACAAAAGGAAAAGAGTAAACTTATACCAAATATGATGAATGGTAATGATGTTTTTCTCCTTTGCCAAGTATTAGTAAGAGCTTGATCATAATAGAATTCTAATAATAATAATAATAATCAGCAGAAGTAATCAATAATAGTATATTTTTCTAGTCAATATTTGATGCCTAGATATACAAGTCAAAACCCTATTTATAGATATTTGGTACTATATGTTGCCTTTGTCGTTGTGCGTATGTAACGACAATCATTAATTGTGAAATTAATGATTATCATTTAATTCCTTGATTCTGGCTGTCAGAAACCGTTTCGCCGTTACCGCATTAACTCCATTTAAAGCGTAATCAAGAGGGTCTCGTATGTTGGTCCCGTTGATTTTCTCTTCGTTGATCATGTCGTCGGTATCAATTTACCTTTCCGTAAATGTTATGCTCGGCATTACCATTAGATCTTTCTACGCCATTATTTTTAACTGACCTGTGTTAGTCACATATTGATTCACGTGTCAGGTGCGATTTTTACCCATACAACTATACCATTATGTTTAATTTAATCTCTAACCATCATTATCGATCTAGTTTCATTCTTTTTTTCTTCTGTCCAATGATATCAAATTGGTCAGGTAGAATCAAAGACAAGATTAGACGCATTTAGAGTAAAATATCTGGTCCCATAGTGTCACTAAGTCCACATTTTCCTTCTAGTGCTATTTTTATTATATTATCTTATCTTATCTTTCCATATATTTTGGCTTTATTATCTACCATTTCTATTTTTGTTCTAATATATAGTCAAACCTCTCTGTAACAGCATGGTTGAGTTCGAAATTTTTCAGCTGTTATAGAGAATGGTTGTGATATACCTATGACAGCATTGACATTTAAATAATACTTCGCTATTATAGGCAAAAAAGATACATAAAATCTAATTTTTATTTTTAATTATCAAATTCTAAGCTTAATCACACTTTGTATAACGAAGGAAAATCGTTTAATGATGAATATATATATATATATATTACCAAAAAAAGAAGATAGTTGTTATATGGGGGGTAATTTTACAAAGAGCGTACTGCTATAAAGTTGGTTGTTGCTATCATAGGTGAAATGCTGTTATAGAGAAGTAAAATATTACATAAAAAAATGATTTCGAAAAATTTTAGCTGTTATAAAGAGGTATTGTTATATGCGGGTGCCGTTATAGAGAGTTATGATTGTCTCTTCATTCTATCTTGTTTGCTTATATCTATTCGTACATCCATATTAAGTATTCTTATTGGCCCTGTCAATCTTCTTTGTCGTCTCCATCCTTCCTAGCTCTAAGTGACTTTTCAAGAAATATAGCTATTTTTTTTTTTTGTTATAGTAAGTGAAGTACATTGTCGATCAACCCCATAGTAGAGAATATTATTTTAACTCTGATTGTATTAGTTTTATCTTTATTTTAAGACGGAAAAAACTTAAAACTTTCACCTCCTTTAGAGTGTCAGAGTTGAACTATTTATTTTTCCTCCTAAAATTGTGCAAACCGTCGGCATCATCTTTGCCTCTTGTTATAGGAATATGTTTTAGTTACTAATATCAACCGATGATCTCTTTTCGTTATTTTTTTCCGTCTTTTTTATCAATGACATTAAATCGCTTATATATATGCCCGCTATATATAATCACACTTTAGATGTTTGAATTTTAATGGTTATATACTATAACATTTTTGAAAGTGATCCATATGTCCCAAAATTCTTTAGTGTGGGTGCAATTGATATTCTTTTTTTAATTCTTGAATTCGAGCTCTGGGAGTAGAGTTGTATTTGATAGGATAACGCTTTATCCCTGACATGAATTCAATTTAATTATGCCTCAAAATGAATATTGAATATCAGGCAGAACCGAAAAAAATAGCATTCTTTTCCATGATATATATCAATTCCAATTCAGTGTAAAGGAAAAGAAAAATCAGTGTAAAGGACCCTGCAGGATTAAGAAATGGCCTAATTCCACCATAATTAAACTGAATTTTCACAAAACAAATAACATCTACTACTGTGTTAGAGGTGTATTAGATAAAGCTCCATATGTCGGTTGCAGAATACTGGACTAAGATATTAAAATCCTTATTTGTAGCTTAGATTTATAAATTTGACCAAAGAAGAGAAACCACGTATATCTTTATTTTGTTTTATGCGAGACTGCAGAGGCGGATGGATTGGGGTTCAATTGAACCCCAAACTTTTAATGCGGTGTATAAATTTATTTGTAAAAATTTACTAAATTTATAATAAATAGTAGATATGAAGTCATAACTTTAGAAATATAATGATTACATGCTAAAAAATTTAGAAGGTTGAACCCCTAGATTTTAAATTCTAAATCCGCTGTGTGACGGTATTTCTTTATTATTCTGCTAAAAAAAAGATTGCACATTTCTCTACATTACATAATAAATAGAAAACAAGGGAGTGGCTAAATTGATTATTTTTGTTTTCCATCATTGTTCTTGTATGGGTAAAAATTGCGCCTAACACGTAGACCAACATGTGGCTGACACGTGTCAGTTAAGATAATGGCGTAGAAAGATCTAATGATAATGCCGAGCACAACATTTATGAAGAGGTAGCTGATATCGACGACGTAGTTAACGAAGAGAACATCAACGGAAATATCATACGAGACACACTTGATTACGCATTAAATAGAGTTAATACAGTAACGGCGAAACGGTTTTTGACAGTCAAAATCAAGGAATTAAATGACAATCATTAATTCAGCAATTAATGAGGCAATTAATGATTGCCGTTACCTGAATTAATGATTGTCGTTACATACACACAGCGGGAAAGGCCCCAGATAGGACCAGATACCTATAAATAGTACTTTCACTTGTATATCTGATCATAAAATACTCACTGAAAGAAAATACATTATTATTGATTACTTTCTGCTTATTATTATTGTTCTGATTCTCTTATTATCAAGCTCTTGTTCATTCTTGACAAAGGAAAAATCCATTAATGCTATTCATCACAGTTGCCATAAGTTTACTTTTGCCCTTTGTTTACTTATTCTTTATCAACCTTTAATGACTCGCTTATGTTAATTCAACCATCTTTATCAAATTACTATCAATTGTAATTAACCTTATTTAACTTTTAATACGAATTTAACTATTTGAGCAAAGTACAATTTTTTACTCAAACAGTTCTGTTTATTGAGTCTCTATTAATTTGAATTTACATTTGCATAAGGTCTATCAAAAGGTAAAATACTCCTAAACATAAACAATTATTTCTTAGGTTCAAATCCTACACAAAATTAAATTTGTTATATTTAATTCTTGCAGCAATCTGGTAAACTGTACAAAGGTCGTCGGCATGATTAACAACACCAATTGTTTAGGAAGGAAAAAATCCAAGTAGGCTGAGAAATCAACAGCCCAATTTGCTATGGGCAGCAAATCAGGGGGCAATTAAAAAATAAATCCGTACAATAATTGAAAACCAGCCCCCTATATTTTTGTCCTTTTATATATCTACGTGGCAACCAGCAAGTCACGCTTTTACATGACAAGTGTAGAGACTTCCAATTTACCCTCCAAAAAGCTCACTCCGTAGCCGGCTCCACTGTTCTTGCTTTATGTACCCTCTCACGTGCTTCCCCTCACACGTGGCACTCACTCAACTTTTCTCCATGCCAGCGTCGTCTACAAATCTAAGAGCTTGTTTGGATGGTGGTTACCTATTGTATTGCAATTGTTAGTTTAAAGGGACTAATTCAAATATGATATTTTGTTTGTATTGTTACTTAAATTTTATTGCATTATATTATTAAATTAATTGTTATGTAACAACAAAGAGTTCCATTTTTTTTTACTGATTGATTTGGTGTGATGCGTCTTTATCTTTTTTATTCTCATTTAGTCTTTGTTTATTATCTTGATAATCCTATTTTATCTTTTATCTTACTTTTTTATACTAGCTCTACCTGGTATTCTATTTTTTTTGTACGTTTATCCTTCAAATTGCTGCTGATGCTAGGCCTGTGCACGAATCGGTTCGGTTCGATTTTGACAATCATCGAGTTGAAATTTAGAATTTCGACTTTCTAAAATTCTCAACCAAACTCGATCCATTCTCGGTTCAATTCGATTCGTTTTTTATTATTTTGGTTCGGTTACGCAAATTGATTTGTTCGGTTTGTTCGAAATTTAAAAAAATAACTATTTTCATTTCAGTTTAAGAGTAAACATAACAAAAAATAATGAAATCCTAAATTTGCAGCCTTATAACCGAGACATTAACCAAGAAAAAATCATAAACTTGTGAGCATAATAGCAAAACAAGAGCTTGACAACTTGTGCAAGCATACAAATCCGCCAACACCACATTACATATACTAAATTAATAATCCAGCATCTTGCAACTTGCAAGCAGACAAGCATAATAACTTAGTTTGCATCCTCAAAAAAACCAAAAAAAAAAAAAACTCTAATTTGTACATGCTAAGATCAAAGAACAAACAAAGCCATGGGTGGATGCAATGGCCAAAAGGAAAAGATGGCTCGTGAAAAGAACGTTGAAAAGATGAAAGATCAAAAGGAAAGTCAGCTTGAGGCCAACAAGAAGGCCATGAATATCCAGTGCAAGGTATGCATACATACGTTCATTTGCACCGCTTCTGAAGTTAAATAAATATTACTTCACTATTAAGTATTAAACATATATATAATTAGACTATTATTCATATTCATATTAGTAATTAGTGGCATATAAATTCGGTTTGTTCGGATCGGTTTAGTTGATAATTGAAGTCAACCGTATCCGAACCATTAAACCGTAATATTCTACAATTGCATTTGTAAATCGAAATCAAATTATATTATCCAAATTGAATTATCTGAATTGTTTCGAATCGATTCAGAAATTCGAGTTGAACCGATTTGTGCACAGGCCTAGTTGATGTGTAACATTATGTCACAACAAAAAGTGATACAATATATCCAAACATTGTATTCTTTAAAATAATACAGATACAATACAATATCGTCCGACATTATACTCAGTCCGTCCCAATTTATATGACACTCTTTTCTTTTTAGTCGGTCTAAAAAAAAGACACATTTCTATATTTAGTAACACTTCAACTTTAAATTTATCTTTTTATTCTTATTAAAAATATTTCTAGCCACACAAATTTTTATGATTTGTTTTAGATAATAAGTTTAAAATTTTTTCATTCATTTCTTAACTTCGTGCCCAATCAAACACTCTCATATAAAATGAGACAAAAAGAGTTAAAAAAAAAAAAATAGAGACTGTAAGAACAATCCAAACAAAGTCTAAGGGCTTTTGAAAACATATATAACCAGTGTCACCCCCCTTCTACTTTTCAAACCTTTTCCTCAGTTAAATAAAGTTCTTAAAAGTTAAAAGTAGTAGTTTCAGTATGAAGAGTGTCCTTTTCCGAACCGGTTCCGGCTCAATTCCGGTCCAAACACCGGTAATTCCCGGTTCACCGAGAGTCTCTAATATCGGCAAAGTGTTTAACGTAGAGAAGAAGAAGAAGAAAAAAGGATCACGTTCTTCTTCTTCTCCTATGATCTCTCTGAGTATACGCCGGACTTCATCTGAGTCCGATGTGATCGGATCGGCGATTGAAGGTTCCGGTGTAACTAGGACGTTGAGTAAGCTTGGATCGTTATCATTACCGGCAGTAATTCCAGAGGAAGATTGCGGTAATTCTGAGTTGGAGATTCTGCGAAGTAGTATTGGATCCCTGAGTTTGACGGAAGATCGACAGAGGAGCGGTATTCCGATGGATGAGCTTGGATATCTCGGTGGTGGAATCGGCAAAAATAGAAAGTTTGGCGGTGGCTGTGGCGATCGAGATGAATCCTCAGATCCGAGGAAACTCGGAGAATATTATAAGGAAATGTTGACTGCAGATCCTATGAATTCTCTTCTTCTCAGAAACTATGGCAAGTACTTGCATGAGGTAGTAATCTAATTAACCTTTTTCGTTGATTTATTAATGGTGTAAGAGATGGTGGTCAAAAATAATTATTTTTTTGCGAGTTTCTTAAACTATCAGGTTTTTGTTTTTGTGTTTTCTACTTTAAACTATCACCTTTATCTCATGAAGATTTTGGATTGATTTGTTTTAATGTTTGAAGGTAGAGAGAGATTATGTGAAAGCTGAAGAGTGCTACGGAAGAGCTATACTAGCAAATCCTGGAGATGGAGAAGTGCTTTCTCTGTATGGCAAATTGGTTTGGGAGACACAGCGAGACGAGAGTAGAGCCAAATCTTACTTTGATCAAGCTGTTCACGCTTCTCCTGATGACTGGTAAAATTCCTTAATTTCTCGTTTTCCATTCAAAAAATCTCATCGGATCTAAGATACAAAATTTGAAAAACACACCTGAACGGTTGCTTTTTAGTGAGTTTCACACCCCTATGTTAGTTGTTCACTTTTTTTCCTACTTGACCAGAATCAAATAGCTGAGATGTGTTTTAATTTTTAGCTTAGATTACTGATCAATTGTTTGTTCTAATTACAGCACTGTGTTGGGATCGTATGCACGCTTCGTGTGGGAAGCAGAAGAGGAGGAGGACGACGACAAAGAAGAAGTGGAGAAAGAAACAGTAGCAGCAGGAGCAGCCATGATTGCAGCATACTAGAAAAACCAGAGAGAATAACTAATAAGATTTCTAAGCTTAACATCGGTTTTGTAATATTATCGCTAAGAGCTAACGTATGTTAATGTACCTGTAAAACGTAATAACCTTATAATAAAGGATGAATATGTAACATAAATCACTAGCTACATCAATACTATGTTATGGAAAATGAGGGGAAGTCACTATAGAAGAGAGAATGTAAAGAGAAGAGACTGTGGGAGTTCTCTAAGTTCGAAGTTTTGTACAGCACTACAGCTCTTTAATCAACTATTAGCGCTCTTGTAATTCTGACATAGCACCAGAATGAGATTATCAAGATATCAAGCCTTACATATTCAGATACAACATTTGACGAAGTAGTCTTTTGCAACCACGTATAGCAAGCGTATGAGTTATGCTTGAAGCACGCAAAGAAGCCCATGAACAGCTACTATTATTGACAAAAAATATGCTTAACTTGCACAAATAGATAGAGATCATAAATAGAAATAATCAAATGTCAGTATCATGCGCGGCTGCAAAAGAGAAATCCTCGACAAGACTTCAAATGTGCGAATTTGCTCCTAAAAAGAGATTTATTGATTCTCTCCCAATTGATTGAATTGTCGGTATGATAATTTGCTTCACTGGATGGCCTAACTGTGCCAAAGAAAAAATAAAGAAAAAGAAGCATATATGACTTTCAACGCCAACGTAATGCTTTCTGGTCAGATGATGCAAAATATTGACAAATATCAGATATAAATCTTGAAAATCAGTTGCTATAAAGAGGTAGAACTTCGATTAAAAGTAGAACCATAAATATTATTCAAATTAGTGAAGGATGCTTTATATAGTACTATATTTTATTTCTTGAAAATGCAGGGAGGTCTTCCTTATTACAAATCGTTAAAAATAGTAGCCATAAGTAAAGAAATTACTACTAGCTACTTCAAGTTATCCAATCTGTTTGGGTGATGAAGATAAATAATTAGTGCAAATTAAACTATCTCGAACATGTAACATGGAGGGTGTTATATTCATCAGCTTATCAATGTTGGGCGAAATGCTACTGGTAAGTCACGACTCACGAGTCTACCTCGGTAGATGCTATTGAAGTAAGCATAATACAGATAGATAATCCAAAAAGCTTTTGAAAAAATAATTTTGGTAGGGAAGTACTTCTATAAATAAAAAGTACATAAAGGACATGTAAAGCTAATCCCACCACGCTATTGTTTTTTTTTTCATTTTTCTTTTGTTCTAGTTATGATTTTCGATGAAAATAAATTAATCTATTCATAGAGTAATCATATGATCAATACATGATACAGATTCTAACATCATGGTACATTAACACTGCTGTAGAGAAGGGAAGAATACTGCTAATACACGGGCTATTTGCTAAGTATGAGGCTTAGGGCCAGGATCTATTCAATGCTGAAGATTCACTCAAGTTATTTAGGACTTACCTCCTGAAATCAGAGGTGCATTCAAAATGGAAAAAGTTCAATTTCCCAACTTCAAAATTAGACAAGTTAGAAGACCTCCTGATAATCATAATGTATAGAGCTTTATTCAGTTTATTGGTCATATGTAACCTAACGAAATGAGTGCATGAGGATTTTCCTCTAACTTAATGTCCATCTTAACATCCTTTACCAATGTATTTTTTGTAAATTGATCAACGAGGACAAGCTGGATATAGCCAGCTTCACTGATGTAATAGAAGTCCACCCCCCCCCCCCCCCCCCTTCTTTCCATATTTTGGATTCAAAGAATAAACAAATTTTGGGATCATGCGTAATCCCTCCACCACAACGGTGACCTTTTTCAAAAAAAAAAAAAAAAAAAACAACAACAAAAAACAAAAAACATGATGCTGACTATCTTATTCTTTACTCCTCCTTCCATTTTTACTTGTCGTGTATTGACTTGACACACTCCTTAAGGAACCATCTAATGATTGAAGACAATTAAACATACATTAAAAATTATGCAACCACTAACAATTCTTTAAAGTTTCCAACAAAATAAAGCCTTAATAGAAGAGTGAAAACTCCTCTTGTCTTGTGAACTAAGTTCCCAATTTCGTTTGTGTAGACGTTAAAAGATCAGCTGCGCTAGATAGGAAAAGTTTCCGATCACTCTCAAAACCATTTCCAAAGCCACTTCAGTAGTTTGTCCTCAATTCCATTACGAAATATTTACGTACAGTAGTTATGGCCCAACTAGTTGCGATCTGTTAGGTTAGTAATTCAGCCAAACAATGGACTTTTAAGGGCCTAAAAGCACAAATTATTAACTATATAGAAATTACATTACACATATGATTGACATACACTTAATTCGATTATTTTTCATTTTTATTGAAATGTAACTTGCTCTTTTAACACAATAACCCGTTGGCACAACATGTATATATGTAGTCAAGCAAATGTCCACCTTCATAACAACCATCACTAAAGCTAAACACCAATATTATTCCCTTTGACTGGTTCTTATGCTAGATTTGATGCTTGAGCATCTAAAAAAGACGATAAATGTTACATTGTCAAAGGATGTTTCAGTTTGAGCGAATATTTAGTACTCCCTCCGTCCCAAAAAAATTGTCCACTTTTGACTTGACACAAAATTTAAAAAATAAATAAAGACTTTTGAAATATGTGGTCCAAAACAAGTCTTAGATATTTGTGGTGTGTCTATAAATCATCTCATAAAGTTAATTGTTGCTAAATATAGAAAGGGAACAATTTTTTTGGGACAGACTAAAAAGGAAAGGAGGATAATATTTTTGGGACAGCGGTAGTACTAGTCCAAGTTAAGACATATTTCCTTTTTCAGCTGGAAACTTCTTTTTATATAGAAAAGTAGATACAGTATAGAGTTCAAATTTTGTGACAATCAACAGAATTAGTTGGAAGTTATTTTGGGCCGGAGAGTGCTGTGCAATATAATCCAAAATGATTTATCCGTATCACTATATGGGCAATTCGCAGAACTGTCCTTCTTTTGGGTTCGTCTTTAACTTTTGTCTCTCAAATTGGTGGTGTTTAATTTTTGTCCTTTGCCTAAAACTCATTTGTTTCTGATTCGAACCCCCGCTCAGTAAAAAATTTAAAAACAATTCGCAAGGCAGAGTTTGAATTTCGCTCTGCCCCCTCTGGTAGACTAAAAGCAGACTTTTCCTTGAGGCATATATTTATTTTTTTAACTTTTCAAGGCAAACTTTTAGTTGTGCCTTAAGGAAAAGTTCCGCCTTATGGGGCATACTTTTAGTTATGCTTTAACTAAAAGTGTGCCCCATAAGACATAACTAAAAGTATGCCCCATAAGGCAGAACTTTTTCTTAAGGCATAACTAAAAGTTTGCCTTATAAGGTAAATTTTAAGCCTTAAGGAAAAGTTCAGTCTTATGGGGCAGACTTTTAGTTATGCCGGATCGTTTTTCGTTAAGGCATGTATGCCGGAGCCGGCATACACGCCGCATCGCCGCCCAGTCTTTCCTTGCGAAATTATTTTTTTATTTATGCCTGAGTGGGGGGTTCGAACCCAGAATCTCAGGTATTCGCCCACCTTTTCAAGTGAAGAGAAAAACTTAAAGATCACAAATATGAGGGACAAAATTTAAATACCACCCCAAAACAAGGACAATCCACGCAAAAAAAAAAAAATGTCACTATATCAGCTCATTTCTGACTGCAGGCCTTATACCACGACTACGTTCCCCAACCCAATAAAGTTTTGTGCCAGCAATGGAGTAACAAGAATCTGTAAAAAAAATTGAAGAAATTACAGTATTTACCCTTCAAATGAGCTGGTCTTTAACTTTTGCCCTTTAAATGGGCTGGTCTCTAATTTATGCCATTCGAATGGGCTGGTCTACCATTCGCATAAAATGTTCTATTTCGGGAGTGCTCTTTAATTTTTAGCCCTCAAATTGCTGGTTTTTAATTTTGTCCTTCAGCACTCTAAATGGCTGAAATGCCCCAGAGATTCAGGGTTCTAACCCCGGTAGAGTATTAAAAAAAATAAATCACAAGACAGAATTTCGTAGCAAATTATGCCTATTCGGGCAGAAGTTACGCCTTAAACGCCTAATCTATAGAAACCCAACAGAGTAAAAAAAATAAAAAAATAGTAAGGCAAGGTTTCATAGCAAACTATGCATATCTGGGTTAAAGTTATGCCTTAAGGCATACTTCTGTAGAAATTAAGTTATCATACAGAATTATGTCTTGAGGCATAGTTTCTATATACAAGTTATGCCTTAAGTCATAATTTTATCCCTTGTCCGGCATAGTTCTGTAGGATTCTACAGAAGTTAGGCCTTATAACTTTTGTCCAAATATGCATAATTTGCTACAAAATTCTGCCTTGCGATTTTTTTGTTTTTGCCTCTGTTGGGGTTCGAACCCGAATCTCTAGTGACCAGGGAATAAGTGTACTTTGGCCCACAAATTTCATTAAATGAGAAGTACGTAAAAAATTAAAGACCACTGATTTGAGGGGCAAAAATTAAAGACCAGTCCATATGAAGGGCAATCCGCGCAATTTTTTTATTCTGATAAAAGACAAAATATTGTCATGCGCCCTCATAAGCTAATTTCGCTTCTACTTAGTCTGGTCGAAAATATTTAACTGAGTACTCCATAACCCAAAACCCTTCCTCCATCATATCATCTTAGTATATTTATATACCATAACAGTATCATGGAGGATTGAGAGAGTGTCTCATTGAAGGACCGAAACAACCCTCCTTGATAAAATCTCTGTATATGGTATATATCATAATGGTATCATGGAGAACTAAGGAGCGTCTCATTGAAGGACTAAAGCAGTCCTCCGTGATACCATCATACCGGCCATCTCAGTATATGTATATTAGATGAGGTATCATAGAGGTTTTTTTTAGGAAAGTGTGCTTTTTGAATAAATGAACATGATCCTCTATAATATCATGTCAGTATATTATATATACCACATGTGTTTCATAGAGGGATTATGAGTGTTTTTGAAGAAATGAAAGAAGTCTTCTATGAAATCATCATGGTATGTAAGAGATAGGACGATACCATGTCAGTATCATAGTTTTGGGGGCATCTGGACACTACCTAAAAATCTCTATTTTCCCACTGAAAAATTTTTAGTGACTATTTTCCACTGAATGTCGATGGGAAAAACTTAAATAGTAGTGTTTTCACACACGAAAAATTTATGAAGTTTCCCAGCATTTCAATGGGAACCTGTTTCCCACCATGTGTTTTCCTAATAAGCTGGTTTGGTGGGAATGAGGTGAGAATATCATGTTTTATAACACAAATTTCTCATTGAATGTCGATGGGAAAAACCTCTATTTTTATAGTAGGATAAATAGTTTGTGGCACGAAATGAAAGTAACGGGGCATTTTTGAGTAATATACTACTAAAAAAACAGTACTTCCGGACCTCAAAAAAATGGCAATTTCCGACCTCATGAGGTCGGTTTTGGGCAAAAACCGACCTCAAAACCGACCTCAAAATCAGGTCAGAAAATAGAGGGTCGGAAATATTACCGACCTCATGAGGTCGGTAATGTTTTTTTAGTCGGGTATTAATTAAATAAAATACCGACCTCATTAGGTCGGTAATTTGCAATTTTTGGGATTTTTTTTCTTCAGAAAACCGACCTCATGAGGTCGGTAATTTGCAATTTCTATAGATAATTTTGCAGAAAACCGACCTCATGAGGTCGGTAATTTGCTGTTTCTAGGAATATTTTGCATAAAATCGACCTCATGAGGTCGGTAATTTGCAATTTCTGGGAATATTATGCATAAAACCGACCTCATGAGGTCGGTAATTTGCAATTTCTTGAAAATTTTTGCAGAAAACCGACCTCATGAGGTCGGTATTCTGCGAAAAAAATGGTAGGATCCAGCGGCTATTCCAGGTGCCCCTCTGTCAAGATGAAAATAATTTTATATTCGACTAAAACCAGCTCAAATAGCTGCCAACAATTCACCAAACTACTAAAAAACACAAAACATTAAGCTACTTCAACAAACACATATATCACAACCAACAATACGTCAAATTCAATTCGAAACTACTTCAAAGTTGAATCAAAACGTCATTCAAACGTTCCGAAGAGACATTAAGCTACTTCAACATTCGCAAACATCTACACAACATTAAACCACTTCAACCTTTGCAAACATCCACAAAACATTAAACTAGTAGATCTACACTAAGTTAGTCTACAACATTAGACTAAGATGCTTCACAGTGTCAAATTAGTTCACAAACCCTGCCCTCTCAGCCGCAGTATCGAACATATCACAAGGGCTGGAGACTTATCCTATCCTACTTCAGTTACATTCACCATGTTCATGTGTCATCTGTTAGGGATAATTTATTTTTCGGACCACAACATTAAGTACAATAACAAAAAGAAATCTGGAGGGTAGGCTCCTCCATTAACAATACTTTTGTAATAAGACTTAAATCTGGAGGGTAGGCTCCTCCATTAGCAAATCTAGCAGCTGCTTCATTTGGATATGGCTGAGGAAAGCAATCACTCAGTTTACCAGGACGAGTAAACATTTCACCCTCATCATTAGGCCCATCCTCCACCTCAATCTCAGCTGCCATAGCCTTTACTTCCTCCTCTGTATATGCCACCCCGACCAAGTCACGATATGACACAAGTGACATTGAATGACAAGATGCACATACTTGTTGATAAACCTGGTGACCACGACGAATCCTGTTTGCCAAAAGAGCACCCAGAATGATTCAACTAAAATAAGATTATACAGCTAGTTGGATTCTGTACGCAGGGCTCGACCACTTTATTTTTATCCCAGCAGCATAAATTTAAGCAATGCGAATATCCTTTTTTTTCTTTTGATATGGTAATGTAAAAATTAAAATGCGAAATATCTTATCAATTCAAAGAAGCAAAACATCCTGATGTTCTATGTATTGGCATCTTGGAATTAAAGAGACAAGTACATTTGTAAAGCAAATGACAAGCAGCACTTTTCGTAGTTGGTGCTTGGGAATGAAATGATGCCGCATCCAAATCTATTGCCATTTTTTTTCATATCATAGATGAAGCTTCTATTTTTTAGGCCAAACATGAGAATGGAACAACATTTTTACTTTCTTTCTGGGTGGAACAATACTTCATTTAGAAAGGTCATTCCATGCTATGCCAGATAAATGCAAACAGAATGTAGTGTTCTTCAAGTGACCGAGCAATATAATTATAGAAATGCACCTGGCAAAATCCCTCTATCACAAAATCTGCAGATACCCTCGTTATCCATTTCTTTAGAGGGATGGAAGCATACACTTCACAGAACATTCTTTCTCAGAAAGACACACAAAAGCCAGATGTCTTTATCCTTTCTTCCGAAGGGACAAGGAAAGCGGGGGGAGAGGGCGATTGAAAGCAGAGAACAAAAAAGACAACAGGGAGTAGATTCAGGAGAAACTCACGAAGCGTGATCAGATGAACTAAGAATGCCTTCGTGAGGCCAAGGATAGATTGGACACTCCAATCCATGTTCAGCCTCATCAGCAGATGCTACTGTCGCAAAACCTACGAGTCCAGATACACCCGCTCCAATGAGTGCCAATGTTCTGAAGGACTTCATGCCAAAAGATCCAAATTCTTCTTGAGCTTTCTTGGAAACAATGGATGATAGAATTGGAGAGGCCTGCAAGTTCATTTAGTTTTAATGAAAGATTTTTTACAACTTGAAATTGATAGGACCCAAGTCTTCCAACTAAATCAGTAACAATCACAAATTTCCCCACATCAGATATGAGCTCTAACACATCCAGCTTTGATTTTTCAGGCTACTTATTGGTTTATTGTGGCAATAAGGATTCGCAATATGGATGCTGCGCGATCAAGCAGTACAACACTTTTACCTAGATAATTCATTGTCAAAAAAAAAAAAAAACACTTTTACCTATATAATTGCAAACATAAGAAGGAAAATACAGACACCATTAACAGAAAACAACTAAATGCAGGGTCACAAAATGCTTATTCCCTTTCCAATTTGCATTGTCACCGAGAGCTTTCCAATTTGCTGGATTGAATATATTTCATATAATTTAAGTACATTTAAACTTTTATACAACCCACTTCTACTGGTCTTAAAAACATCAACCCTCAATTATAATTTACTCTTCTACACACACAAAAATCAAAAGACCCAACATATTACAACAGCATACCCATTGTAATCCCACAAGTGTTGTCTGGGGACGGTAGGATGTACGCAGACCTTATCCCACCTTTGTGGGGTAGAGACGCTGTTTTCGATAGACCTCTGTCAGTCAACCAAAAATGTTACAATACAAAACATCACATAGTGAAACATAACTCAACAGATTTGATTATTTTACCCAAAAGTCAATACGCCTAATAAGGAACTAATAATTTAACATAACTCCCTTATTACCGCAGCAATCAACTTACTGCGATCTACAAATTCCTTTAAGGCGAATCCTAGAATGTTGCTTCGAAATGAAAGGAGTTAAAGAGTTTCAAGAAATTGAGAAAAGAAGGGCTTACCGGACAGAGACCTATACATTTAAGTGCGTCTGTATTTTTCATTTATTTGACTAATTATACCGACTCTTCATTTATTTGACTAATTATACCGACTCGGTATGTATAATTATTTTATAATTATATTTTTAATTAAAAGCATACCGACCTCTCGAGGTCGGTTAATTAAGAATTATTTAAAAATTATTTTTAATAAACCGACCTCGTGAGGTCGGTATTCTTTTAAATTAAAAATAAAATTATTATATTTAGCATCAAATAAATTTCCGACCTACTGAGGTCGGTACATTACGTTTTTCAAAATTTGGTATAATATTACCGACCTCATGAGGTCGGTTTATTTTTAAAAAAATTGAAAAATAAATATTACGACTTTACCGACCTCATGAGGTCGGTTATTTTCCGACCTCAACTGAGGTCAGTTTTTTGAGGTCGAGAAATACTGTTTTTTTAGTAGTGAATTATTTTGCATGCAGTGGACATTTATTTTTTTCCCTATATTTTTTTAATTCAAAATCAAAAGCGGGTTTAAGTTCTTCAAGGAATCCGACATAACTTATGAGATATTATGAACTTATTTTCAAAAAAAATTATTTGTTTTAAGGACAAAAACTAAATGCCAACACAAACAGGATAAAAGTGCAAATAACCCTAAAAATTACCTCTGGCGATTTGAGCAAAGCCCACAGTTTAGAGATGGACCATTACGTAATGAAAGTTGGTTTATTTTGTTAGGTAATATGTACATATCCTACTAATAACTGTTAGCAATTGTATATACACGTCAATTTCCCATGGCAAATTCACTACGTAAGGCAATTTCATTCGAAAAAAGACTAAGTTCTCCACCAATAGATTTTCAAAGATATATGACCAATTAATACTTCCTCCGTTTCAATTTAAGAAGGTGTTTGACTCAGCACAAAATTTAAGAGAAAATAAGAAGATTTTTGAAACTTGTTAGCTGAACCAACTAATAGAAATTTCTATGGCTGTAAATTATTTTTATTAAAGGCAAAATGGAATGTTTGAAGCTATGTTGTTATTCCTTCCATCCACTTTTACTGGTCCCCTATTGAGTTGACACGCCTATTAAGGAACTAAAAATAGAATGAAAGTTACCATATTACCCCTTTATTATGCTGATTCCAAAGTCCTGAAAAAAGGAATTGGAAAATTTGACTTACTAATACTAAGGGTAAAATAGGAAAAAAGTGATAAATTATGTCTTGGTTTTCTAAAGTGGACAAGTAAAATTGGATAACTATTTTTAGTATATTGGACAAGTAAAAGTGGTCGGAGGGAATACTACACATAAGAAAAATGTCATTCTTTTTAAAACTGACTAAAAAGAAAAGAGTGCCACATAAATTGAAACAGATTGAGTATCACTTTATTTCTATTTCATACGCCCTTTGCACACATACAATACATACACAACACGTGTTATGTACATAAGTGTGTGTGCTGGATATTACCGAAATACTATACATTTTTTCTTTTGGATCTTTTACTTCAATTCTTTCTGTATAGAACTAGAATGCACCTAGTTTATATTTTTTGTAGCACATTCTTCAAGTTAGAAAGGATTGCGTTATCGAAGCTGAGTTATAAATGGGCATCCCATAAAACTTCTCATCAGAACATCTATGAGAACTCCCGGTGCTGTTTCAACCTTGATTTGTGTGAGTCATATAGCATTGGAGTCATCGATGAGATATATTATACTAATATTATTCACTCCGTTTCATTTATGTGTCTTAATTTGATTAAGTACGGAATTTAAGAAAATAAGGGAGACTTTTGAATCTTGAGATTTAGAGTTAAAATGTGAATAATAAAATTAAAGTACTTTTTGAATCTTGTGTTAAACATGCATGTCATCAGGAATGTTGGAATATAATTACCAAGTTACAGTACGTATAAATTGTGATATTCTTTGTTAAACTGATTAAAAAGAAAACTAAGGCACATAAATTAAAATAGATGGAGTAATAAATAAAAATATGCATAGCAAGTTTTTGATGATTTCCTTCCTTCATGGCGGTACTTCAACTAGCTAATCTATGTGCCACCAAAATACCATCTCTCTTCGTTTTCTTTTATAGAGTAGGAAAGAACATGTGGGCTTTCTTCCGTTTTCTTTCATTTTGGATAATCGGGTGGTGTATTCATTTCAAATTTAGATTCTTGCACTCTTTTTTATTATTTATTCATATTGAATTCTCCCTAGGCTGTGGTGGAGCCACATGCATCCAAGGGGTGTCTGATCTTCGCTGAAAAATTACACTGTGTAAACACGTAAAAATAATTTTTTTATGTATATGTATATGTACTAAGGGTTGAACCCCCTTAGTTTCTTTGTATATTTATTTTATCATATTTTGACACCCCTTAGTAAAATTCTTATTTCCGCCACTGTCCCTAGGTTACACTATTTTTGGGAATTCATTAATTGGACAGGAATATAAGTAGGAAATTTTCAAAACTATACCGCCCAACATAGTATTTTGTATCCATTTAGCTAATATAGTTTTTTTTTTTTCAACAATATTTATATACGCTTATATATTATTATACTGTGTTTCTCACAAAAAATGAATCAGATTCGAAATTCGAACCCACTTCTATTCTTCCAACTTGTCCAACAATGGTAAGTTTCCTTTCTAATCTAATTGACACCCGCCCAACTCTTATAAAAACAATACTTTAACTACTATTTGATCCCCAAACACTTAAATACGCGACAGGGTATTATAAGCTGGCAGAGTGATCTTGCTGCTTTGATACACAAAGATTCAGTCCTTTGCCGCTCCGATTCGTAAAAGAAAAAAAAGCTCCAAACACAACATTACATTGAGGTTATCAAATAACAATCAAAAGACGACTACGTTGAAGAAGAGAAATGGGAAAATGACCTCTCTTTTAAATTATATACAATATGAGGCTATTCGGGTAAGGTTTGAAAAACATGCCTTATTTTGGTATTAAGTTTGGTTGAGTGACTAAGAGTGTAAAAATCTTCATACAAATCCCTATTAATTTAAAATACTATTCTCAAGACTAAAACCACTTGTTAGGTTAACCACTTTGAGCTTTAAATTTTGCTATCGTGTATCGAGCAAAACATATCAAGTTGCACAGAAGAAACCATATGCATGCGTATTCAGTGCTATAAGATAGGCTGGTTTCCTCTTTTTTTTTTTTTTTTTTTTTTTTTTTACACATTCCTCTCCATAACATCAGGCTAAGATGATCACTAACAACAAATAACTCATTAAATCTTTTATTTTTTTAACGTTGCCGAATGTAGGAACTCATTTTTATTTAAGTTCTTTCTTCCTACAACGGGCAATGTTGACTTTCAGTCGCTTTTAGTGATGAATTTACAACAAACCTAATAGGTTTTGGTGGATTTAAACATGATAAGTACTCCAAAATGGTGTCATCCTTCTCTTCTTCAATTCATTCGATTGGTTCCATTTTTGTTATACTTGTCAAAGTAGCTAAGTTTAATATCCATTTTTTGTTCTCCATGTGTTTGGTCTGCAAATCGTCAAATATCCGATAACGACTATATAGTAACATTTTGTGTGCATTGTCAAGGAGGTTTCTGGAGATAATTTCTTGATAGAGTTGCAATAAAGGAAGTAAAGTAAGAAAAGAACATTCTTTTTCATGCTTTAGTTTGAAATGAAAACAGAATACTGAAATAAATTAGGAAAATTGCATAAGTTGTCCTCTATGTATACGGTAAAAGCCGGATGTGAGCCAAACCGGTGGAACGGGAACCGGAGGAAGGAACAATGATGCGCCCGAGGCTACTCGCCCTTGACCGAAACAACGCCCGGGCCGAAGCCGAGCAAGGGCACCGACTGATCTGCCCTCTGCATCGTTGAAACGGCCAAGCCCGAGGACTCGGGCTTTCATGGCCGTTGGTCCGCATAACCGTTAGCCCGAGTGACCGTTTGTCCGTGTGGCCGTTGCAGACGGGTCACGCGCCAGTAACGTCCAGTCATGGTCAACTACCTACCATGCGTGTGTCAGACGGCGCCGTCAGTCTAATCCCACAAAATCCGTGCAGAGCAGTCCTTTTTATTATTATTTTATTAGCTCATATTGTATGAGAACCATGGGGGTGCTACTATAAATAGGGCATGTCCCCTTCCTTTAAAGGGGTTGGTCACTTTTATTTTCCAAGAACACTTGTAGTAGAAGAATTCATATATGCAATCTCTCTCATTGTTTGATTCGGCCAAGGCTACCAGTTATTATTATTATTGCATTCCATCCATCTAATATCATACTTTGTTCACTAACACTCGTATCACTAGCAAACTATCGCCACTAGCCGTTTTACTAAGGAGCTCCCAAATACTTGTTTTTCCCCCTTAACACACATCAAGAACAAAGCACATATCCTATACCCATTCACAAATTTAATTGATTATCCGAATCCGGGGTAAACACTCTAAACTTGTCCGAAAAAACCATTTACACCTTAATTTTACAAACGACCTATCACACCTTAAAGAAGAGTAAAATAAAGCTTGTCTGAAAGTAAAAATGCAGAAAATTAAATGAGCAAAATGGAGAATTTTCTGATGATTTTTACTGTCTTCAAAACAGCCCTATTTATATATACAACTCTGCTGCTAGAAAAATAAAAGGAAATGTAAATATTTTTTGTACAAGTGTCTATTCCTTATTGCTTAGTGGAATAACAATCTAACAAACTTTGTGGGACCATTTATCTACACCATTGATTTGTGTACAACTGTGTTTTGTATCCAATTCAAAGGTTAATATTTGTACAACTGTTTATTCTGTCAAGGCCAGCATTTGTGAAGTGTTGGGCTTTGTCTTTGTATTGTAAATTGGGTCTGAATTTTGGACCAGTGTTCTCAAATTATCGGGAGCATCTTCAACCTTATTCTTTCCCCCTTTTTCCTTTTTAGACAAAGAACCAGAAGATGGTGAAATCACCATAGTTGAATCTCGAATTTCAACACCCCCCGGCAAGTTGGAGGGGTTCGAAGAAAGCCCCAACTTGGAGAGAATGTGATGATGAGAGGGTCCAGACAAAGCCTTAGTAAAGAGATCTACAACCTGTGATGCCGCCGGTACATATGAAAGAGAAATCAGCCTGGCAATAAATTGTTGCCTGACGAAATGACAGTCGAGTTCCACGTGTTTAGTCCTTTCGTGGAAGACCGGATTTCGGGCTATGTAAATTGCTGATTGGTTATCGGAATGAACCGGAATAGGAAGCTCCGGTGGTGAACCCAAATCGATCAGCAAGCGATTCAACCAAGTCAGTTCAGCAACGACCCTTCGCATGGATCGATACTTGGCCTTAGCCGAAGACAAAGAAACTGAATCTTGTTTCTTTGATTTCCATGAAATCGGAGAACCTCCAAGTGTTATAAAAAATCCGCTAACAGATCTGCGTGAGTCCACACAAGAACCCCAATCCGCGTCACAAAAGGCAACAAGCTGAAGAGAAGCATCAGCTTTAAAGAGTAATTTGTGTCCATGATTGGCACGAACATATCGAAGAACTCTAATGGCTGCTGAATAATGAGGAACACGAGGGCTTTGCATGAACTGAGAAAGATGCTGCCCAACATATGAAATGTCAGGTCGACTATGAGTGAGGTAATTAAGCTTCTATTAGCCTTCGATAGCAAATAGGATCTGTTAAGAAGTCTCCTGAATTGATTCCTAACTTGTAAGCAGGATCAAGTGGAGAAGCAACAATGGGAAGATGAGAATAATCGAATTCTGAAAAAAGATCCAGAGTATACTTCCGCTGAGTAATGATCATACTATGAGATTCTCTCAAAATCTCTAGCCCTAAGAAATAGTGTAAGTGCCTTAAATCCTTGATTTTGAATTCATTATCAAGAAAACACTTTAATTGATTGAGTTCTGAAGCGTTGTTACCTGTGAGAATTATATCGTCAACATACACTGCTATAATTGAGATGGAGTCCCCATCTTTCTTAAAAAATAGTGAATAATCATTAAGTGAAGAAGTAAATCCTTTGTAGTTGAGTGCACATGTAAGTTTAGAATACCATTGTCGAGAAACTTGTCGAAGTCCATATAAGGATTTATTAAGCTTGCAAACATGTTCAGAACTAGGGCTTGGCATGCCAGGGGGAAACCTCATATAAACATCCTCATGCAAATCACCGTGTAAAAATGCATTGTTCACATCCAATTGTGAAATAGGCTAACCCTTTTTTACAGCAATAGTCAAAATGCATTTAATGGTAGTCATTTTTATAACAGTGGAGAAGGTTTCATTAAAATCCACTCCTTCCATTTGAATATAACCTCTCACAACTAGTCTTGCCTTTAGTCTCTCTAGGCTTCCATCAGACTTTTGTTTTACCTTATACACCCACTTGCAAGGTATGGCCCTCATTTCTTTAGGTAGTAAAACCACATCCAAAGTTTTGTTAGCCTCTATGGCTTCAAATTCAGATGCCATAGCTTGCTGCCAACCTGGGTGCATAGCAACTTGTGCAAACCTGGTTGGTTCAGTGATAGTAGAAATGAAATTACTTATTTGTTGATTGGTGGAAGATAAGGCAGCCAAAGAAAAAACAACAGGACTAACAGGACAAGGAAAACATGAGGGAACATGATGAAGAAGGATTAGTGATTGAGACTGAATCACATATATAATCAGATAAGTAATCAGGTCTGTTACGTTGTGTACTAGATGTCCTGGTATGAGTTTCATTAAGAGAGGGTGAAGATAATGAAGGTGAATGAGTAGGTAAAACATATGACTGTAAATGAGACAAAGTAGGAGAAGTTTGAGACATACCTGGTGAAGTATAGGCTTCAGGAATTGTATCAGTTACTTCATGTTCTGCAAAATTAGGCTCAGTAGATAAAGGAAACTCAACATGTGAAGGATCAGAATTAGATATACAAGATATAGCAGGGAAAATAGGTGGTGAGACATTTAAAGGATCAGAATTAAATGTTTTCATGAAATATCACATCTCTTGATACAAAAATCTTTTTGGTAACCAAATTGAAAAGTTTTAAACCCTTTTGTCCATATGGATACCCTATAAATACACAAGCATTTGCTCTTGGCTCAAATTTGGATCTATAAGGTGATAAAGTAGATGCATAACAGAGACAACCAAAACTCTTTAGAGATTGTAGTTGGGGGAGTGTCCAAACAAAAGATGATAAAGTGTTTTCCCTTTTAGAACTATGGATGGAAATCTATTAATAAGGAAAGTTGCAGTTCATAAACACTCACCCCAAAAACCAATAGGCAATCCTGATTGAAATAACAAAGCTCTTGAAGTTTCTAAAAGATGTCTATGTTTTCTTTCAACCACCCCATTTTGTTGTGGGGTGCCAACACAAGAAGTTTGATGCAAAATACCCTTAGAATTTAGGTAGGCAGTGGCAATGGTACTTTTTCCTAATTCAAAAGCATTGTCAGATCTTATCTTTTTAACTTGGGTGTTGAACTGTCTCTCTATCATGGCTATGAAATATTGAAGCATGGTGAAAGCATTGCTTTTAGTTTTTAAAAGGTATGTCCAAGTAGCTCTGCTAAAGTCATCTACTATGGTTAAAAAAATATTTAAAACCATTGTGAGTTGGAGATTTATATGGTCCCCATGTATCTATGTGTATTAATTCAAAAATGTCTTTGGATTTTATTTCACTTAATGGAAAAGGAAGTTTTGACTGTCTAGCCATAGGACAAACATTACATGAACATTCAGATAAAGATTTAAAACTGAAAGATTTAATGCTTTTCATTGATGATATGGGCAAATGCCCTAGTCTGTTGTGCCAAAGATTTACATCAGACTGATTTTTGATAACTATAGACCTAGAATTTGAAATGCAAACTGGAATCTTAACAGAACTAGATAGAGCACTAGTCTTGAAAGTTTTCTTTGAAGGAAAATCTGCAGAATTAAACTGATACAATCCATCCTTTACTTCACCAAGTACCAGTTGGTTCTTCACTGAAGGGCCCTGTAATATGCAAGCAGTAGATGAGAAAATAATGAGATAACTAAGTTGCTTGCATAATTTATGAACTGACAGCAGATTTATTCTGAATGAAGGCACATAAAGGACATTGTGAATGATAGTATTAGGAAAGAGTTGAACACTACCTGTATGAGTAGCTTTTACTTTAGCAGAATTAGGTAGATTTACATTGATAGGAGCAGGTAAGGGTGAGAAATTAATAAACAGACTAGAGTCAAAAGAAAGATGTTGAGTAGCTCCTGAATCTAAGATCCAATTAGTGGAATTAATAGCTATAAGGCAAGAAATGGACTGTCTTGAACCTTTACCAGCACAATTTGCCATAACATCTGAAGTTGAAGCCTCTGATTAACTAACTTTGACCTGATTTAGTAGTTGCACCAACTGAGTGAATTGATCTTGACTGAGCTGGTTGATTCCTGCAATGTTGTCCATATGACACTGATTGTTTCCTCCATTCTCAGTAGATGTGAAACTTGCATTGCTTCTCACAGTTCCTTGTGCTCTTTTTGTTCTTGTAAACTTAAAATCAGGAGGAAATCCAATCACCCTGTAGCACTTGTCCACTGTATGCCCAACGTTCTTACAGTTTGAACAAACTAGATTATTCCTCTTTCCTTTAAACTCATTTTGTGCAGAATTGTTGTAATTAGTGGCCATAAATGATGCAGAGTTTCCTGGAAACTGTGTATTTATGGAAACTTCTCTTTGTTTTTCATCTTTCATAATAAGAGAATAAGCAAGGCCAACACTGGGAAGGGGATTAATCATTAATATGTTGGATCTAGCAGGGGAATAAGTGTCATTCAATCCCATGAGAAATTGTATTAGCCTTTCATTTTGTAGTGACTTAGCATATTTGAGTCTTTCCATTACAGGTACAAGTACATGAACAACAATTCTTAATATTTAAGATATCAAGTTCATCTCATAGGCTCTTGATCTTAGTATAGTATGTTGTAATATCATTAGAACCTTGCACTAAATCACTTAAATCTTTCTGGGGTAGTCTAATTTGGCTCCATTAAGCTGACCAAATTTGTCTTTAAGATCTTTCCACAGATCTTCAGCTGTTTTGGAATAAATGACAGATTCAGCTATGTGTTTTGAAAGAGAATTCAACAACCAAGAAGTAAACATATTGTTACATCTATGCCAGAGTTAGTGGTCTGGAGATGTAGAATCAGGAGCTTTAGAGCTTCCATCAATAAAACTGGTTTTGTTTTTGGCTGCAAGAGCAATTAAGATCGATCTCTTCCAACCTCCATATCTTCTTCCCTCAAAAATGGAATTCACAAGGGACATTCCTTGGAGTCTGAAGGATGGAGAAAAAGAGGGTTATTGGTATCCATTGAAGATGATCCAGCAACACCAATAGATATAGCACCAGTACTAAGGAAATGTAAATATTTTCTGTACAAGTGTCTATTCCTTATTGATTAGTGGAATAACAATCTAACAAACTTTGTGGGAACATTTATCTACACCATTGACTTGTGTACAGACAGCTGTGTTTTGTATCCAATCCAAAGGTTAATATTTGTACAACTGTTTATTCTGTCTAGACCAGCATTTGTGAAATGTTGGGCTTTGTCTTTGTATTATAAATTGGGTCCGAATGTTGGCCCAGTGTTCTCAAATTATATGGAGAACCTTATTCTTTCCCCCCTTTTCCTTTTCAGACAAAGAACCAGAAGATGGTGAAATCACCATAGTTGAATCTCGAATATCAACATACCTTAACAATAATATATGTGACCTATTTCCATTATGTAATAGAATTTTAACTTTACATTATTAATTTTGTCTAAATCGAATGAGACACCTAAAGGAAAAAATTAGAGAACTATAACTTCTATGGTGGTGCCTCTTTTCCTGTACCGTTTTCATTTCAACTCCATTATTGGCGGTAGACGGTTGACGGTTGTCTTGGATTTACAAGAAAAGAATACACATGATGTTATTTATATTTAGGAAAATACTATAATAAAAACAAACTAGTATACGTACCCACGCTACGCGCAGATCGCTTCAAAGTAAAAAAAAGAGCGGAGAGAGATAATAGAAACAAATGTATATAAATCATTTGTGACATATTACAAATTTTATATTCTCAGTTTTCTGAATCAGTCTTATTACAGATGATGTTTAAGCTAATATTCATGAATAAAATAACATAAAGACCAATTCTTGTAAGAAATAAATATATTGAATGATACGTCGTGAATAATCAATCTTTGTTTTCTCTATTCTTGTTAATTTGTACACTTAACTTTAGATTAAAGATCTGTGGAGTTCAAACATGTGGCAAGCCTTGAATCATGGACAGCTTCTCCACCTTTAAGCCTAGTTTGTTGTCCTCCATTCCGAGGTTATTTAATAAGAGATCTAGCTCCTTTATATGTCTTCAAATCCCTCACAACTGTTGTACTTCTACTCTACATTTACGACTCGACAGTAATTCAAAATGGTCTGTATAATGACATCATAATATACCAAGAAAGCTTTTTAACAGCTATGTCGATGATATTATGATATCCCTAAGCTATGGTGAGATAAGTGGTTAGTCACTTCTTTCTGAGAAATTGCCCTATCGAAGCTTCCCATCATCCACATTTGTGCAGCATGACTACCCCATTTTTTAAGCTTCCTCTAGAGAACCTAGCGCTTTGACGTCGAATTAAGTGCACTAACTCTTCCTTTGAGAAATTAAACATCTACTTACCCAGTCACAACACAATAACGGCGAAATACGTTCAGTAAATCCACGAGTTCATAACCATTCTCCTATCCTCATTCGACCCAACAGAATTATTTAATATGCAGCATAAAATCAACGCCGCTCACAATTTTCATTTTTACGTTTTGTATAACTAAATGTCGGCAACAACTTAAACAGAGAACTTCAATCATCTGGCTATCCTACATAGCATTGTTATAGGAGTTTGACAAAACTTTTTCTAACGAAAGAACTACCAAGACTTCACCGCATATAGTATCAAACTTTTCTCTATGAGCGCCTATAAAAATCAAGCTGTCAAATAGTCTTGTTTCTATGAAAATTTTGGCAGGTACCATATCACACAAACTAAATTTGCATGTCACAATGGACAATATGGAAGTTCAGCACCAATTTGATAACAGTAATATTCAGTATGAGAAAACACATAGGTCTAATTTGAAGCATGAAAACAAAATAAATACTGTTTATGTTTTCTTTTCTTTTCGGTTCCCTGCTCCTCCCTGTCCTCTTGTAATTACTGCAATCCCGCTGTAGGGCACTAAATAAGATGTAAGTAGCACATGTAAAATAATATGCTGGAAACACGCTAATCAGCTACTCAGCTAACACAAAGGATCACATTATATGACCATTCCATCAAATAGTTCAAGCCACATCAATTGCAGCTAATTGCTCTTTGGTATCCTAGAATATCAAATTTAAGGCATGGCACAACATTCGATAATGTCTTCCTTCGCAAACAACGTCGGGTAATTCCATTTAGCCAAAATTGAGTCAAGTATAACTAATAATAACCAAAAGACTGTGAAAACGCTATATGCAAGATTATAGCAATAGATGGAAAAAGAAGAAGGAGAAGTTACATGCAAGAACTCGATAAAAAGGGGAACTGACATTGAAATTGATAATCTGCTCCAGTCTTCTAAATTTAATCGCAGCACAATCATATGGTCCAAAGTTAATAGGAAAATGTAACACTATTATTTGACAGAGAGAGCGAGAGATATTTACCTCCTGCAGTTGGAAAAATACAATTAAGAGGAATAGAGAAGACAATTAGAAAACTATAGTAAATTACATCTATTAAGAATTTAGAGCCCGTTTGGATTGGCTTATAAGTTGCTTATAAGTTGTTTTCAGTTTTTTTGAGTGTTTGGCTGGCCAGCTTAAAGTCATTTTGTGCTTAAAATAAGCTCAAAAAAATAATTGGGTCCATTTGACTTAGCTTATGTAAAGCAGCTTATAAGCTGAAAACAACTTATAAGCAAAAAAAAAAAAAGTTAAACTACCCCAACTTATGTTTTTTAGCTTATAAGCTGCAAATAGCTTATAGGTATAAGCCCATCCAAACAGGCTCTAGGAGATAATCAAACTCAACTCATCATAAGATTTGAATTGTACTAAAGGCATGAATAAGATTATAATTGTGTTTTTACCATCTATTTCCTTTAGAATATCCTTTTCCTCGTTCTCCTCTGTAGCAAAGGGAAGACCCCTGTGGATAGTAGAAACAGGGTGGCGACGATTACACAAACAATGAGGACTACTTATTTTGAAATTCCATCATAAAAAATTCAAATTCAGCAAATGCTTATATTTAAAATTTGAAATGATTTTTTTCCTTTTTCCCGTACATAAGCTTTACTAAGCTTCCTAATTCCTGCAGAGTTCTTTTCATGTGATCACTACAAAGACCAGTGGAAGCTACAATAGGATTTGAATGACAATACTCATACTATAATCAAAATAGTGTATGTTAATGTATCCATAAAGAAAGTTGAATTCCCAGGAGATCTCTTAGAGCAATTAGCTGGCGATTATAACTAAAAGGAAGGAATTATCTCAATCACAAAAAATATTCAAGAAAGAAGTTGTCAGTTAGTTATAGGCCTCATTATATAGTCATACAATAGCAGTGCCTGCTACTTTAAATGAGAGAAGCAGTGTCTGCAAAGCAAGTCCTGCTATCATTCTTCTCCATAAACCTTGCAAGATAAAATTCAAAATTGGGATAAATTAAATCTCTGTCGTAATCTTTTTAGGTTGAAATAAGTTATGAGATTCAAAAGTTCAAGTGTTTCCTATTCACCATCAGTAGTTTCCCATAAAACATGCTTACAAATGCAGACTTAGATTAAACTTTGATATATCTATATATATATATATATATATATATATATATATATATATAGAGAGAGAGAGAGAGAGAGAGAGATACACAACACACATATGATCCTAGAGGAATACCAAAAACATAGTAAGATCCCAAATTGATGTAAGCCACAAAACCTGACGATTATTGTGGATGTACTTAAAAAATGAAGGAATCTCTGGAAAGAAATATTGTTCATTGCCTTGCTTCCGAGAGTAGTGCATAATCTATATAAATGCTAAAAGATCCAGCAGAAGAAACAAAAAGAACAACTACTGAAAAAATCCACAATAATATGTGATCATGAGATGAAAGTTAGAATCCAATGAATATTTTGAAACAACTCAAGAAGCACTACACATTGAAGTCTATTTTACTGAACTTCTCACTATTTTTTTAGATCTAATTTGCAGAATGTAGTCTATATTCCATTTCCATTTCTTCAATGCATTTCATCCAATTACTCCATTCTCATTCTTTTTGTTAGGCATGTTCTTTAAAGTGATTCGGTTTTTCAGTAACATTAACTTAATATTCCTTTCCAATTGGTAAGCAGCAATCCATACTATTCTCAGCAAAATAAATTTCTGTGTAATTCACAGAAGGAAATACACTTGGAGAAGTTACCCGTGGAGCAGATGGCGGAGGATTATCTGCATGTAAACAACTATCCCCAAAAGACTGCCCATTACAAATACAGATTAGC
The DNA here is from genome assembly GCF_019175385.1 of Lycium barbarum. Classification (NCBI taxonomy): domain Eukaryota; kingdom Viridiplantae; phylum Streptophyta; class Magnoliopsida; order Solanales; family Solanaceae; genus Lycium; species Lycium barbarum. The sequence continues at coordinate 14,806,570 of NC_083340.1, forward strand.
AAAAGCAATATCAAATACTTGTCGTGCACATAAACTACACATTATATAACACTTTTATACACATTATATACTACATATATTTTTAGTATAATAATTTCAAGGTGGATAAACTACATATTATATACTACATATAATTTCAAGAAGCGCAAAGAAGATGTGAGGAGCTAGCCAAAACAATAAAATTACACTTTCGAACACTGTGTATCCAAACACAAAGAAAAAAACCCAAAACAACTCCCTTTGATGAGTAATGACTGAACCTTCCGATGGCAGAGAACAACAACAGAGCTCCACCAGCAAACAATGCCACGAACCTACAATTTCACAAAAATAATAATAAATAAAAAAAATCCCAATGAACAACACAATCACAAACCTAGACTGATCGACAACAACACAATTATGCCCCGCTCTATCTTAGGCCCCTTTCATGTCTGAGAAACTGATTTTGGAGAGTCAAAGAGACCCACAGGATACGACCGCAAAAGAACAAAAACAAAGCAATATTTTGTGCCGATCTGATCACCAAAAATGTGAATTGTAATTGTGTATTTTGTGGATTTTGAACGTGGGTTGGTCAGTTGGTGGGATAGGAGTTGCAAGATCGTGGAGTCTCCAAAGCGTCGAATCCGTGGACAGGTTTCATATTTTTACTGCGCAGGTTTCCTTCGCTGGTTTAAATTAAACAACTGTCAAAAATTGAAATTTAAAATAATAATAAAAAAAAACTGTAAAAGGTAAAGACAAACAAATTGTCCTATTTCTATAAATTTCCCATTTTTTAACAATAAATAAATTAATAAATAAATGTTAACCTTGTATCTTTTTATAAATTTTGTTGAATACTTATATTTGATTCGTAATTCAAATCATCTTCAATGTTTTCAGGAAGAATCATCTTCCATGTTTGAAGGAAAGATATTTATGTTTTTAGACCATTACTCAGAAACAGAAATTAAAAACAGATTTTTACTTTTTAATAAATTGTATTGAATACTTTATCATGTAATTAAAATGGATATCTTCCACGTTTCAAGGAATTTTTTTTAGATGTATATGTTCCTTACAAAAATAAAATATTTAATTATTTTTAAAATTCAAATTTTAAAACAATAACTAATACAACCAATTCTTAACTAATTAACTATTTATGTCCTAAAATCTGCCACGTGTCTTAGTCTTACGATGCCACTTGTCAAGATCCTATTGCAAACTATTCTCTTTTTAATAATATATTGATGATGTTATCAATAATTTGATTGGGCAAAAAAGGGTTATGCATTCAATATCTTGCGAGGGACACTTATAACTCATTCTTTAATATTTTCCTTTCTACTTTTTATATTTTTCTTTTCATGTTAATTAGATTACATCGCCAAATGATAAATTTGTTCTTCTTATTTGCGTGAATAAGATCTTGCTAAGAGAAGAGCTACATCAATTTCAACTTGTCGCTTTCTCATCGGATATGTACTATACGATGATCTCAAATAATACATTTTTTCCCGATATGTACCATAAGATATTATGATGTGAGATGGTTACCAGTTATTGTCGAATGAATTATTATTAGGACTTAGGACTGAAACGAATTTACTATAGTTGTTAGCCTTTTGAGTTTTGACAAATCATGCTTAAAAGCTAACCACGTCCAATCAATCAATTTCATATGATTTTGTGCCAACTGCCAACAAATATCAGAAAATGCTACATATATTAATCTTCCAGTAGCTAGGTTGGTATATTAGTTTAATTAAGTGTGGATAGCAGCTGCTTTAAAACGATTAGCAAGCAGAACATATGTTTTTTTTTTCTTTGTAATTTCCAAACATTCAAAGTTACTTGTCAAGTTCTAAGACCTGAGCCTCCTAGTTGGTATAAAGACGCGGGCGAGAGCAAGTAGAGGATACTCGTTAATAACTTAGTAGCTAAACTTGTATATATCCATCATCCTGCTAGAAGGTTACATTATGACAAACTTGTTATGTCATGAGAAAAAGCTCAAATATGCCACTAACTATTAGAAATGATTTATTCACGTCACTCGTTAATAGTTGAGCATAAAAATGCCACCGGCATGACACATTTGGTTCATTTTTGCCGCTAATCACTAATGGAACGTTACTATTATAAGATTTTGTCACGTGACATTATTTAAACCCTTCATTACTTACCAGTCTCCACCACCTTCACTAGTGACATATGTGAGTCATTTCATTAAGTTCAGTGGCAAATATTTGAGTATTTTTTTTCAATATCTTATAATACCTAGGTTAATATTAACTTATGTTAATTGGAATACGAATCTAATCTTATTCTACACTATTCACAATTTTCACATACTTTATGGATTTTTAAAAATATATAAAAACACATAAAGTTTGTTTAAGAAAAAAGAAGAAGAGGGGTTTAAAAGAGATCTAGTACACTAATGGGGTGTAGCTGGGTATGGAAAGTATATATGGGTGTGCGAATTAAGAGTATGTATGTGTTTCATAGAGGAAATTGGGGGTATTACAGTAGTTGTGACATGACTTGGGAAAAGGACATAAAATTTGTTTTACAAAAAAAGACGGGATTAAAGAGATCAATACACTAATGAGGTATAGATGGGTAACGAAAGTACATTCGAGTGTGTGAATTAAAAGTATGTATGTGTTTTCATGGTAGAATTTGGGGTGTTACAACAGTTGAGACGTGATGGTGGCTTGGGAAAAGGACATAAAATTTGTTTAAGAAAGAAGAAAAGACGAATTTAGAAGAGAGTACACTAATGAGGTATAGTTGGTGTAGATGTACATATGAGTATGTGAATTAAGAGTATGTATATATGTCTTTTCATAGTAAAATTTTGGGTGTTAATAGTAGATGAGTATTATAAGGGATTGTGAAAAGGCTCAAATATGTTACTGAACTTAACGAAATGATTCAGATATATATGTCACTCTTGAAAGGAGGTGGGGGCTGGTAAGTAATGAAGGATTTAGATAATGTCAGGTGGCAAAATCTGATAGTAGTAGGACTCCGTTAGTGGTTAGTGACACGAATAAACCAGATGTGTCACGCTGGTGGTATTTTTCTGCTTAACTATTACGGGTGGCATGAATAGAATATTTTTGATAGTTCCATGACATATTCCTAATCTTAATGTAAGAATGATAAAGAGTTATAAGATGTGGGTATAAGAACGTTGAGGATTAATATCGTCGCACTTAAGTGAGTGCAAGTGAAGATATGAAGTCCAATTGTTTCTTTCTGGATGAAATATTCTAGCATAATTTGAACTTTTTTTTACCTTATTGTCATCTTTCAAGATTTCAAATTCATGGCATGTATTTTCCATTTTGATGGGGCTTGGTCCGCACGGATTCATTTTTTCGGTCACATCACATTGAGCCCTGAAAATGTGTGTATCATGTGAATTTGAGCTATATCTTATAAAGTTATTCACTTTCTTCTCTCTTTTCAATTTGGAATTCGCCTAAAATGTCACATACACCTCATCTTCATAAATTTGGCAATCTAAAAGCCTACCAGCCCTGCTTGGCCCACCCTCGTTATTAGCCAGTCATCTGTCAAGGGTGCCACGTTTATGGGGTTTTCCTTCATTCAAGATCAAATCACGACTTTCTAGAAATTGAAGGTAAGAATTAATCCACCCTAAATTAATTTATATTGCCGATTGAATTTCATTAAAAGTAATGAGTAAGAAACCTTAATTAGGTTAAGAAAAAGTATAAATTAGTACTCAATTTTTATATACTTAAATTAGTACTCAATTGTTATATACTCTTTAACATTTGGAATTGCAAAAAGTAAGTTCTTCAAATTCCATGTCTAAGTTTGATTATAGCTGCGGCCATTGGCAAAGAAATGAACAACGAAGCAAGGAAATTGTGGTCGTTATTCTTTGCCAAAATTGGGCTAACCTATATAACCAATATTTATTTTACGCAATTTACAAAATAGTCTGACAGCAAATATTGTCTGTTATTAAATGTTTTAGGTGTATCCTACCAAGATATATCCCCCCAAAAAATAGTATCGTATTTTGTAGCTCAATTATAAATCACCAATAAATACATGTCATTGAGTTCCAAGAAGGTAAGTTTCTTATTTGATGTTTTCACGACAAATAAGCCACTGATTCAACATAGATGGATACCAAAGTCCATTATAGAGTTTTTACTTTAATTTGGTTTTGATAGGAGTACTATCATGTCGTGTTACTTATTGTACGTTCCTTACAGCAAGAAACTAGTTCAGGGAGGGATAAAATTCACAAATAATCACTAAATTATCTTTTTTTTTTCATCAAAGCACATAACTTTGTTTTGTCACACAAAAGTTATAATACTTACACTAATATATATAACAAAGAGGTCACAATAACTGAAAAATAACCTTCTGATACACTGACATGTTTATATATTTTGTTGATTTAAATTTCTATATCAACACTTCCCACATGTTAACCTATTTTTTAATCTAATGAAGACCCGACCCTACAAAATCTAGAACCTATCGTGTAATAGATTATCTTCTTAAAAAAAAAAACCCAACAAAGCCTATGTGGATTTTATTAATTAAGCCCACACAACCAACCTGTTTGGGTTGTATTTGTTTTTTCTTTTCTCAAAATAATTTCCTAATTTAAGTACTCGAGTGTGGATTTCAGTACTCGAGTGTGGATATATTTTTTAAAATATGCCTATAGTTGTTGGAATGGATTCACCATCGTCTTCTTCTTTTGATTCAAGTTCACAAAGAAGACACCCTAAGAACAAAGAGGAAGTACAAGCTGCTTTGACTTCGACCAATTTGAAGTCTTTGTCTCAGAAAGAGATAACAAAAGGAAAATGGGCCAAAGGTGTTGTATTGGAAGATAAATCAAACTTGGATCATTTAGTGGATTTGAGCCACCCAGACCATTCAGTGAATTTGAGCTGCTCAGACCAAGACATAAATACAAGAGATAACTTTGGCCCATCCGGATAAGTATACAGCTGTGTATTCAACAGTTGTGTGTATGTATACCTTCTTAGAACCTTCTTAGCATATTTTAGGAATATTATTTCAGATAGAATTAGTTAGGATTGAACCAATAATAGTTAAACAAAATTGTATAGGAATTTATATTTTCTTTATTTTACAATTCTCATGTACATGTATAAATACACTGTATGTGATACACATAATATACAAGAAAGGAAAATTTTCTATACTGTTCTTAGTATTCTTACATGGTATCAGAGCACCTAAATTAATTCATACAAAATCACCAATCGCTCTAAATAAAAAACAATGGCTGTAGAATTAAACGTGGATGGTACAACATCAGAATCCAGTATCAACACAACAACCATTAACTCAAATCATCCTTACTTTCTTCATGCTTCTGATGCACCAGGAATAGTGCTGGTCAATATCCTTTTTGATGGTAGAGGTTATCAAGGATGGAAGAGATCTATTCTTATTGCCTTGTCAGCCAAGAACAAGCTTGGTTTCATCATTGGTGCTCATGCTACTCCAGCTCAAGAATCTCTAGATCTGCAACCTTGGAGTAGATGCAATGATATGGTCACAACATGGTTGCTAAATTCACTGTCAAAAGAAATTGCAGACAATGTCATTTACTCAAGAACAACAAAGGAACTTTGGGTAAGCTTGGAGCACAGGTTTGGACAAACCAATGGTGCCAAACTTTTTCATCTTAAGAAAGAACTGAGTAGGTTGACACAAGGAACTAGTAACATTGTTGGTTACTTCACTAAGCTCAAAAGGCTCTGGGATGAACTTGATTCACTTAACTCAAATATCAAGTGTGCTTGTGTGTGTTCATGTGAAGGAAAACATAAACTGGAAAAATTCATGGATGATGAGAGATTCATGGAATTTCTCATGGGCTTGAATGATACCTATGCACAAGCTAGAGGGAACATTCTAGTGATCAATCCTTTACCTGACATTAATCAGGCTTACTTTTTGATTTTACAGGATGAAAATCAAGGAGAGACATATATGAGTCCTATCATGTCATCTGATTTTTCTGCTTTTATGGTTGGAAACATGAATCAGTTTAAGGGTGCAAAAAAAGTTCAAAGAAGTGCAGGACCATCTCATCAGAGATCTGGAAATCCTTATCCCAGATTCAACAGCATTTAGCAACATAAGTCCACAAAACAGGCACAGAAGTTCAAAGGAAAAAAAGGAAAATATAACCCTAATGTATCTTGTACTTATTGTGGAAAAACAGGACATGTTGCAGATGATTGTTATAGGTTGATTGGGTTTCCTGAGGACTTTCAGTTCACAAATGAAAAAGGGGTTCAAATCAAGAGTAATGGAGTTCTACCAATAGAGGAAAGTGCAAACAAGAACAACAATTTTGCAGAACTTAACACACCAAATCAGTCTTACAACAGGGAGCAGTACAATCAATTTGTCCAGATGTTTAAGCAAATGAAGGTGGATGAAGCAACAACCAATACGGGAGGATCTGAAATTAACACAAATGCAGTAGCTGGTACTATTTTAAAATATCTTGGTTCATGTTTTTCAGTCATTAATTCTAGCACCTGGATCATTGATTCAGGTGCTTCTGAGCATATGTGTTTCAATTCAGAGTCCTTTCTATCATTGTCACTTCTTAAAATACCCTTGACTATTAATCTTCCCAATTGTCAAACTATCCAGGTCACTCATGTTGGTATAGTCTCTATCCTGCCTAATTTTACTTTGAAAAATGTTTTATATGTTCCAAGTTTCAAGTATAACCTCATGTCTGTTCATAGGCTTTGCACTCAGTTTGCATGTAATTTATTTTTCACATCAACTGATTGTATCATGCAGGACCTTTTAATGAGGAAGGGTCAAGTTTTGGTAAAGCAAAGGAGAGTCTCTACCTGTTCCAGCCAAATCCTAAGCCAACTCCTAAGGAATCTAGTTCCAGTCACAATTTCAGCAATAGTGTTCTAGTCCATCTAATGTAATCTCTAGTTTACCTAATTCCATTTCTGTTGTTAATCCTAGTGTTTCAAATTTTATTTCTTTTCCTGTTTGTACAAGTGCAACTTCTAATGTAAACTTGTGGCACGTTAGATTGGGGCATTTGCCTTTATCATCAATGAAAAATGTCAGTTTCATTTCAATTCCAAAGGACTTACTTGGATTGTGTTTGTGATATCTGCCCAAAGGCAAGACAATCTAGATTGCCTTTTTCTCTGAGTCAAATTACTTGCAAGTCTCCTTTTGAACTCATTCATATTGATACTTGGGGACCCTATAAAGTTCCTACTTATAATCATTATAAATATTTCTAAACCATTGTTGATGATTACAGTAGAGGGACTTGGAGCTTTTTATTATCCACTAAAAGTAATGCCTTCATAATTTTACAGGATTTTCTAAATATGGTTGAAAGACAATTTCATGTGAAAGTGAAAGTAATCAGATGAGATAATGCCTTAGAATTAGGAAAAAGTGAGGCAGGTTTGAAATTTTTTAGTTCAAAAGGGATCATTTATCAGACTTCTTGTGTGGCTACCCCACAACAAAATGGAATAGTTGAAAGGAAACATAGGTACTTACTTGAAATAGCTAGGGCATTGTTATTCCAGTCTCAAATTCCTATTTCCTACTGGGGGGAGTGTATTCTCACTGCTACATACTTGATTAACAGATTATCATCTAAGGTACTCTATGGAAAAACACCTTATGAGATTATTTTTGGTAAAGCTCCCACTTACCAACATTTAAGGTGTTTTGGTTGCCTCAGTTATGCCAACACTTTGGCCCATGAGAGAGATAAATTTCAGCCTAGGGCCAAGAGATGTGTGTTTCTAGGGTACCCTAATGATCAGAAATGGTACAAGTTACTGGATTTAGATACTAAAAGAGTGTTTGTATCTAGAGATGTTCATTTTTATGAATCAGTTTTTCCTTTTGTTACTGATCAATCTTCTTTGTTTTCAAAATATCCTACTTCCTCCATTACTGATCAACATTTTTTTCCCTCATCTTCACATCCCTCAACAAAATGATTTACCCAACTCTACTTCTCTATATCAATCATACTCAGATACAGATTTACCTAGCATCCCTGTTCCTATTTCTTCTGAATCACCTACTGTTTCCAACAATCACTCTCCTTCTCACTCACCACATCAAGTACCTTCACCTATATCTCCTGTTGCTGATGTTAGGAGGTTAACTAGATCTAACAAAGGTGTAACGCCTACACACTTTCAAGATTTTTATTGTAATTCCATCTTTCTTAGCAACATCACTGAATCATGTTTTGACACTCCTTCCACACCTACCATACTATGTTTTCATGCCCTCTCTGTTCCTAATCAACTACTCTTACAATCAGTTTCTAGCATCATTGAACCTACAAGTTATACTCAGGCCTCTACTCATCCAGGGTGGAGGAAGGCTATGGAAGATAAGATTGCTGCTTTACAAGCTAATAACACTTGGGATGTTGGAGAGTTACCAACTGATAGAAAAGCTTTGCCTTCTAAATGGGTTTACAAAGTAAAGCAATATGCTGATGGTACTTTAGAAAGACTAAAGGCCAGGTTGGTTATTAGAGGTGATATATAAAAAGAGGGAGTAGATTTCAATGAAACATTTTCCCTAGTGGTCAAGATGACCACAATCAGATGTTTAATTTCCATTACAGCTAAGAAAGGATGGGACATTTCTCAGTTTGATGTGAATAATGCTTTCTTGCAAAGAGATTTGCAATAAGAGGTTTATATGAAGTTTCCTACAGGTCTCAGTCCAACTAGACCTAATTTAGTTTGCAAACTCAGGAAATATTTCTATGGACTCAAGTAAGCATCTAGGCAGTGGTATGCCAGGCTTGCAGGAGCCCTCAATTTCAAGGGGTTTACTGCATCACTCAATGATTACTCACTGTTCTTTAAACAAACTGGGAACACTATAGCTATTGTTGCAGTCTACGTGGATGATATTCTCATTACTGGTGATGCTTACACATAAATTACATCTCTCAAAACATTTCTACATTCAGAATTCAAGATCAAAGATCTTGGTCCTTTACACTATTTCCTTGGTATGGAAGTTCTAAGAGAGGATCAAGGAATTGTTATTAGTCAAAGGAAGTATACCTCTGATTTGCTTTCGGAATTTAATGTCTCTCATCTTCACTCAGTCTCTTCTTCTCTCGACCCTACAGTCAAATTAGTAGCAGATTCAGACTCATATATGGAGGATCCCACATTATACATGCACATTATTGGTAGACTAAACTACTTAACACACACAAGACCAGATCTTTGCCATTATGTGTTAATTCTATGTCAGTTTATGCACAAACCAACTATTGTTCACTATGATGCAACATTAAGGGTTGTTCGTTACCTGAAGCAGTATCCCAGTCAAGGTCTTTTCATGTCTTTATCTCCTTTCTTTGCACTCAACGCCTTTTGTGATGCCGACTGGGCGTCATGTCGTGATTCTCGATGATCTATTAGCGGATTTTTTTGTAAGTTTGGGTGGATCTCCCATTTCTTGGAAATCCAAGAAGCAGATCTCTATTTCTCTCTCATCGGCTGAAGCTGAATATCGGTCTATGCGTCGATTGGTTGCTGAGTTGACTTGGTTGGCTCGCTTATTGACAAATATGTCAGTTCCCCCACAGTTGCCCGTTTCGGTGCACTCTGATAGCCAAGCAGCGATACATATCGCTTGTAATCCTGTATTTCACGAGCGGACGAAGCACGTCGAGATCGACTGCCACTTCGTCCGGCAACAGTACCTCTCCGGGGTTATTTCTCTCTCATTTGTACCATCGAAGGACCAACTCGCCGATATCTTCACCAAATCCCTTTCTGGGCCAGTTCACCATGGATTTCTTTGCAAATTGAGGCTCACTACGCTCCCTTCCACCTTGAGGGGGGGGGGGGGGGGGTTGGAATGGATTTGCCATCGTCTTCTTCTTTTGATTCAAGTTCACAAAGAAGAAACCCTAAGAACAAAGAGGAAGTACAAGCTACTTTGACTTCGACCAGTTCGAAGTCTGTGTTTGAGAAAGAGATAACAAAAGGAAAATGGGCCAAAGGTGTTGTATCGGAAGATAAATCAAACTTGGATCATTTAGTGGATTTGGGCCACCCAGACCATTCAGTGAATTTGGGCTGCTCAGACCAAGACACAAATACAAGAGATAACTTTGGCCCATCTGAATAAGTATACAGCTGTGTATTCAACAGCTGTGTGTACAGCTGTATACCTTCTTAGAACCTTCTTAGCATATTTTAGGAATATTATTTCAGATAGAATTAGTTAGGAATGAACCAATAATATTTAGACAAATTGTATAGGAATTTAGATTTTTTTTTTTTTTTACAATTCTCATGTACATGTATAAATACACTGTATGCGATACACATAATATACAAGAAAGGAAAATTTTCTATACTGTTCTTAGTATTCTTACAATATTATATTAACTTTAATATACCATATGAATATGGTACATGCTCTTAGGATGTTAAATCTTTGATTGAAAAACATAATGTTTAAATCTAGAAGTCTAGAACCACAGTAACTAACTTTTTGAAAAAAATAATAATAAATGAATACAAACTCAGACAGGTTACGTTGGTTGTTTGGACTTCATTAATAAAACCCACACACTCTGTTAGGCCAGGTCTTTTAAAAATACTAATGTATTACGTGATGGATCTTGAATTTTTATACTCCAAGTAGCATCGAGTTTTTATTAGCTTAAAAAGTAGGTTAAAGACAGATTTATTGATGTGGAAATTTAAACCAATAACAAAAAAATTATGTCAAGTGTATTGGGAAGGTGTATTGGGAAGGTTATATTTTCAGCCTTCACTACTAAAAAAACAGGATTTTCTGACAAAAAAAAAATGGCAATTTCCGACCTCATGAGGTCGGTTTTGGGCAAAAAATGACCTCAAAATCAGGTCGGAAAATAGTGGGTCGGAATTATTACCGACCTCATGAGGTCGGTAATGTTTTTTTAGTCGGGTATTAATTAAATAAAATACCAACCTCATTAGGTCGGTAAATTATATTAATAATATAATGATACGAGTTTACCAACGAGGAGGTCATTTATATGAATATATGATATATTGTTTTAGATAATTTTCCATTTCTAGATAATTTTGCAGAAAACCGACCTCATGAGGTCGGTAATTTGCAATTTCTGGGAATATTTTGCATAAAACCGACCTCTTGAGGCCGGTTAATTTGCAATTTCTGGGAATATTATGCATAAAACCGACCTCATGAGGTCGGTAATTTGCAATTTCTTGGAAAATTTTGCAGAAAACCGACCTCATGAGGTCGGTATTCTGCAAAAAAATTGGTAGGATCCAACTACTATTCCAGCCGCCCCCCTGTCAAGATGAAACAATTTTATATTCAACTAAAACCGGCTCAAATAGCTGCCAACAATTCACCAAAGTACTGAAAAACATTAAACATTAAGCTACTTCAACAAACACATATATTACAACCAATAATGCGTCAAATTCAATTCGAAACTACTTCAAAGTTGAATCAAAACGTCATTCAAACATTCCGAAGAGACATTAAGCTACTTCAACATTCGCAAACATCTACACAACATTAAACTACTTCACAACCTTTGCAAACATCCACAAAACATTAAACTAGTAGATCTACACTAAGTTAGTCTACAACATTAGACTACTTCACCCCTCTCAAACATCCACAAAACAGTTACACAATCCACAAATCCATTCTTCGGGTTCTTCACTGTTTTTTTTTTCTTTTTCTTCTTCTTCTTCTTCACATGAGTGATTCTGAATGTCTCATATTGAGGCAATATCCTCCCTTGTTTGAGTTCCTGCAAAAAGAATAATTGAGTAATTAATAAAGAAAATGAAATAAATTGATTATGCTATAATAGGACTTAAGGAGCTGCGCAGAAGGAATCAGGATAGATATTGTGTGTGTGAGTGTTAAAGAGAGGGACAAACAACCTGGTCACTGAAGCTTGAATTGCGTGACATAACAACAGTCTGCATTTCCCATCACTCGTCTCAAGCACATTTCCAGCATGTTAGAATACTATGTCAGGAACATCTATCTGCAACCATGCTCCTAATTCTGGAAGCTTGGATACGCTTCTTAGCATTGCAATTTATGCCACCATGCTCATTGCAACTGCTACTGCAGCTACAATCATCTGAGGCACGGCTGTCAATTGCTTTTATTTTAGCAAGGCATTTGCCTGTCAAAATGTTGCTGATATTGATCGATCTTGCTGTCAAACCAAATAAGTCATTTCAGAGATCTATAAACAAGCATAGAACATAAAAAATAAATCAAGATGCAAACATCAAAATCTACTCAATCGCCCTACTCCCAACCATTAGGTCATGACCACATCATTTGCTTCGTTTTTAAGCTTGCCAATGCAAGTGAAGGCAATATTTTTAAGAGAATAAATTGACAGACATATACATGGCATATCAGCTCCGATCATATTTATGATGATATAATCTCACATCCAAGGTCTATTATGCTTTTCAGACATCAAGAACGACTATTAAGAAATTCTCGTACTGACGTACCAGTTGCTTCTGATAAGGGATCATCAGAATCAGCTTTGCAATAGGAAATAATAAGGTCCTGATCACTAGTAATATAAATGTTGTTTGTATTGCAGTCAGGGTGCCATAATAGGTGATCCTCAAATGAAGTCACAAGCTCTCCACGGAAGTTCCAAATAGCTACTGTTCTATTTCTGAAAGTCAAGAATAGCTGATTCTCGTACAGAAATATGAATGCTAATGGGGTCATGAATTCGGCTCTGCTTACTTTTGTCAACTCAGAATTGCGGACCTATTATATTCAACAGCTATAAGATTTGACAATAACGGAAGCTACAAGATATTTTAGAAAGGCGATAGTAACTCACATCAAGAATCTGAAGATTTTCATTCTCTTGTTTGACAAGAAGCTTTTCATTGAACTGTTCAATAAAATCCACCTTCTTGTTTCGGTGAAGCAGATGGTTGAAAGATTTCAGAACAGTACCATCCTCAATAGAGAAAATCTTTAAAGGAACATGGCCACTAGCTTTGGTAAATATTAGCAGCATGATTCCTGGACTGCTAACGGGAAAAGAAAAGAGAACAAAAGTTATGAGTCAAGATAACCAATGCTTGACAAATCAAACTGCTGCAAGTTCATAGAAGTGCATATGATCAAACACAACAGGCCAGATTGCCATTTAGCACATTATTTTATCAACTGAAACCATCCTTTTCAGATCTCAAGACTTAAAAGAGCAGAATTAACAGGATCCAATAGAATCATAACAATAATAGTATTAGCTGAGATAAACAAACACAAATTGTCACCAATATTAGGGCACAAACACACAACCAGAGAAGCCAATTTGGAATAGAGGGAGTAGAACACATGGATCAGAACTACTACTAATTACCTGTTTGTGGCGATTCAAGATGTCTGGATTAACCCCACGATCCAAGAGCACACAAAGCACCTATTCATAATCAAAACCAAGAAGCAATATGGAAATGAGTTATCAAACATCAAGAACCATTAACACCCTCACCTTTTTAAAAAAAAAAAAAAGAACAAGAATGTTAAGACTGCATTTTTTTTTCAAAATTCTCAATATAGTAATGTAATTTTCCATAGCTAAAATCAGCTCTCTCTCAACAAACAACCACAGTTCCACTCTGGTAAAAAAACTCAAATTATGATAAGACAGAAAATATGTAACACCCACAACAAGAAAAACAAACAGACCTTTCAAAAGGGTAAATAAGCAGCCAAGTTAAAACAAAAAATAAAGTAATATAAATCGAGTTACCAGTAAGAAAATAACTTGTAGCTACTCAACACAAGACTAACCTAAACATGCTTATACTTCTACAAATCCAGTGGAAAAAGAGAAAATATTCTTTTGCTTAGTTTAAAAACTAGATGTTTCCATTACCTAAATGCCATAGAGTTACGACTAAATGCTTGTTTGAACAAGATACAGGAGCTGGAAATAAATTACAGCCAAAATTATAACAGTAATCACTGGTCACTAATATTAATTTCGTTTAACTATAACCCAAAAAATAATCAACAAGACCCACAAAAAAAGGGTGCAAAAAACCAACGCACATTAACGTTTCCAGCTATAATCAACCAAATACACTAACCCATAAAACCAAATCAGTGAGAAACTTACCAAAGAAGCAAAAAACTAAATGTGTCTTGATGAACCCTAAACTAGAACCCAAGCAATTAAGAAACATACCTGGAATAGATGGTGGTGGCGACAAAGCCGGATCTGGCTGGCTGGCGGCGGAACTGGCTATCGGCCAAGGTACGACGATGGGGGTGAGGATACGGTGGTGGTGAAAGGAGGAGAGAGAGAGGAGTGGGCGGGGGAGGATGGGGGGGGGGGGGGGGGGAGTGGGGTTTTTAAATTTTGAGTGAAAAGTAAAAATGGGCGTAAAGGAACAAAGGGTTAATAAATTAAGTGATCAGATTTTTATTTTTTTTAATTATATTTATCGACCTCACGAGGTCGGTAACTTAAATAATTATTTTTTGACAAAATATACCGACCTCATGAGGTCGGTATATTTAATAATTTTATTTTTATTTAAAATAATACCGACCTCGTGAGGTCGGTATTCTTTTAAATTAAAAATAAAGTTATAATATTTATCATCAAATAAATTTCCAACCTAGTGAGGTCGGTACATTATTTTTGCAAATTTTGGTATAATATTACCGACCTCATGAGGTCGGTTTATTTTAAAAAAAAATTTAAAAATAAATATTACAACTTTACCGACCTCATGAGGTCGGTTTTTTTTCGACCTCAATTGAGGTCGGTTTTTTGAGGTCGGTAAAACCTGTTTTTTTAGTGGTGCGTTGTGATTTTTCTGTTATATTAATATGAGTATTTTGATTTTTGTGTACCAAAATAAAGTTACATGACTTGGGTGAAAACAAAAATAGTTTAGTGACCATTTATGAAATTTATCTTTCAGGGAATTTTGTATTATCAAGACCTAAAAGAGGAGTGATGTATTCCGATTCACTTGTTTTTAGATTGTAAACTAAAATTTAAACAGAAAACTAAACCAAATTCAAAACAAGAAGGAGATTATAAGACTAAAAGCACAGGATGCTCCAGATCACGTAAAGAGAAGAAACGAAAGAGAATGTTTTTTCTGATTGAGAACCAAGAAATGATATTTCCTCTCTTTTTGTTTGACTCGATTCGAAGTTTAAAAAAGGAAAAAAAAGGCTTTTGACACTTAGTAGGCGTTTGCATAGGCGGATTCATGATTTAAATTTATGGGTTCAACTTTTAAGATTTTTAGCATTGAACCCATTATAATAAAATTATTGGTTCATATCCACTATTTATTGCAATTTTAATAAATGTTTACACATAAATTCATGTTTCGCACCAAATATGTCATACCATTTGCCAGAGGCGGAGTCACGGAATTCTAATTTTTTTACAGTTATTGGGTTCTTAATTAAGAATTTGTACATATTTGACAAAATTTTTAATATAAATATATGGTTTGGACAAAAGCTACTGGATTCGGCCGAACCCACATCCGATGAGCTGGCTCCGCCCCTGCCATTTGCATGACTATTATAAACTTTTGAAACTTGATTTTAAATATGTCATAACTTTTGTGTGAATATTAAAATTTTACATTAAGAGTAAAAAGAAAAGTTAAAAATTAATTATCTTCGAATATAAAATGCATCAAAGTTAAAAATTAATTATTTTCGAATATAAAGTGCATCATTCTTTTTTTAGCAGAATAATAAAGAAATGAAATTCCAACTATAATTTGGAATAGTGGGAATTACTATTAATTGTCAAAGCATGCTATTCATCTTTCTATGATTATCAATATTGACTGGTCTAAGCAAATACTAAAAATTTAATGAAAAAAGTTAAATGATTTTATCTTTTATTAAAACTTGACTTACTCAAGTTACGACTACACTTTTGGCTATTACAAAAACTACTAATTATTTAAAATAGTAAATTTACACTTTAAAAAATAATAATTCCTCCCATCCTTTTCAAATGTTTTTTTAGGTGTGGCATATCCATAATTTTTTAAATAATTACATTAATTAAAGAAATTATTTGATTACACTGCCCTTTATATCCTTCAATAATTGAATATCTTCTTAAAAAATGTTCACATGATTTATTGTAGCAAGAATAAAACAATGTAAAAGAATAAATGCTTTCTTAATTGGAAAAACGCTACTAATTTGATTTTTTTTTAAAGACTAGAAAGTCATTTAAAACGGACGAAAGGGAGTAAACAAGAAGCTTATAAGAGGTAGCGGTCGGCCAAGTGATCCACAACAGGTCCTTCAAACTGTTATTGTAAGTCGTTTTAATTAATTATTTATTTTATACAACAACAACAAACTCAGAGTAATCGCACAAGTAGGATTTGGGGAGGATGTACGAACACTGTACCCCTATCTTTGTGGGTAGAGAGATTGTTTCGGATAGACCCTCTCGACTCCAAAAAAGTGTAAACAAAACAAGATAGAAAGGAAAATCACTACCATAAAATAGCAAGATAAACAAAGCAAATGAAGTAACAGGTAATAGTAAAATTTTAAGAATCGGGTAGTAGTAATAATTGAAGAATAAGATACTATGCAAATATCAGATAAGATTACTAAATAAAGAGAAGATAAGAGGAGGGCCTCTCTCACGTAAAAGTACTACAAGAGTCAACTACTCACTAATCCTTGACCTCCACCTTCCTATCTAGGGTCATGTCCTCAGTAAGCGAAAGATGTGTCATGTCCTGTGTAATCACCTCCCTCCGACTCTTCTTTGACTGACCTCTACCTATTCTAAAACCTGCTATAGCTTAATGCTCACACCTCCTTATTAGTGACTCTGCGCACCTCCTCTTCCCATGTCTGAACCACCTCAGTCTCGTTTCCCTCATTTTGTCCACCACAGAAGCCACTCCCAGCTTGTCTTGTATAACTTCATTCCTAATCCTACCTCTCCTAGTATGTTCTAACATACATCTGAGCATCTTTATCTCCGCTACGTTCATCTTCTGAACGTGTCTACTTGACAAGTCAGCACTCTACCTCATACCATATTGTAGGTGTAGCCACCATTCTGTAAAACTTACCTTTAAGCTTCGGTAACCCACTATTATATTTTAGGTTTCCTCGTGAATTTAACAATTGACATGTTGAAAATCAGGATTAGGAGCCTGTTTGGATGGGCTTAAAAAAAACAGCTTATAAGCCAAAAAAAAAAAAGTTGGAGTAGCCCAACTTATTTTTTTTGGCTTATAAGCTGTTTAAACAGCTTATAAGCTGCTTTATATATGCTAAGTCAAACGGGCCAATTATTTTTTTGGGCTTATTTTAAGCACAAAATGACTTTAAGCCGACCAGCCAAACACTCAAAAAAACTGAAAACAGCAACTTATAAGCCAATCCAAACGGGCTCTATGATAACACGCAACAAAGAATTATATGAATTGAAGACCAAAAAGGCTTATGGAAGCAATAAATGAGTTCCGTTCCAACATTTATTAGAAGAAAGGCCAACCACCAACGCCTTCAATTGTCCTCTTCAACTCATATACGTAGAGGAGTACGTATTTTCTCACATCCTTCTAACTCTCAACCGCATTCTGTTAGCACTACTTTGATCCTTCTTCGGCGTTTTCACATGCAACAACAAATTACTAATCAACTCTCTACGCTATAATCTGTGACTCTCTATTAAATGTTGTAAACAAATGACCGTACGTTTTGCGTAAGGCGTTTTTTGAATGCCAAAATTTTAATTGGAAACAGTGGCATTGCGGCGGTATTTGTTATCAAGCGTGCAACAATTTTTTAGTTATTTGGTAGTATATATGGTTTAGCAAGTTGCAATCATAATTCTTGTAATGAACGGGTTTTGATGAGTTGCAATTTGTAAATTTTCCGTAATAATTAAAACGATGTTATACATCCACTTCATGTCTTTTAAAGTTTTTGTATAACCATTAAATTATATTTAATTGTCCTAATTACTAAAAAGGTTGATCATAACACTTTTGGTCCCTCAATGATATATTATAATTTTAGTCCGTGTGATATCCTGGTAATCATATTTAATCTTTAATTACATTAAATGAGCCCTTTTTAAATCTCTTTGCTGGTGAATATTCACTTATTTCCAAAATTATTAATAATTCTGCCATTTAGTTACCTTCAATTACATGAAATGAGCTTTTTTTACCCCTTTGCTTGTGAATATTCACTTATTTCTAGAATTATCAATCATTCCACTATTTAATTACTCATGTATCATGCTAGGCTTGTAATGTTACTCCATATTTAAATAATATACTTTTAAAAATAATCCAAATATAACATACTTTTACATAAAGAGATTAAAAACACACATTTTAATCAATTAAACGCTAAATATTTTGAGAACATATTACAATTAAGGACCAAACTCATAATTTATCAATAACTCAAGGAGCAAAAATGCTAATTGTCTATTTGTCTAAGTGCTCTTTATCTATCTTTTAAACGTCTGCTTACACTTTAGTAAATAGAATATTCAAGGTGAATTTGGAAAAAAGTAATTAACATTCTTGTTTTTCTAAAGGGTGAATTACGTATATATACATATTAAGGAGAAATATTTACGAAACGTGATGATAGTTTTCTATTTACAAAACATAACATTACAAACCCTATAATAAACATACTTTCTTTTTAGAAAAATTATTTTTTAAAAAATTATTTTTTATTTTTTTTATTTTTTTTTCGCTCAAAAATTTATGTATGAAAGTTGTATGAAATGTGTATGTCTCGCTCAAGGCTTAAAAAGTTCACTCAAAATTTAGTGTATGAAAACTGTATGAAATGTGTATATCTCGTTCAAGGCTTAAAAAATCACTTCAAAATTTTATGTATGAAAACGGTAAGAAATTTGTATCTCACTCAAGGCTTAGACTTTTGACGGGGGCAAATTACATAGGAAAATTCGCTCGTACTCTGTCAAATTTTAGTATATTTTAAGATATCGTCCCACACACATTGGAACCACCTAGGCTACAAATATGTATTGTCTTGGGTACTATTTGAGAGAATCAAATTGATGAAAGGAGAGGTTTTGAAATTATAAATTACTTAAAATAAAATAAACAACTTATTAGAAAATTTAAAAAGAAAAGAGTTGGGAGTCGTTGAATCCACTTGGTACAATTATAATAAAATCTCATTCTAGTAAATTCCACAAAAGAGTAGAAAACTTATTTTACTTGATTTGTGTTATGAGGAATAAAGACCTCTTGCGATTTAAAATCAATAAATTTATTCGAGTTAGTTCCTCCGCGAGAATTAGAACCAAAAGAAATAAAATAGAGACCCCTCAAATCATTAAACTTATTTGAGTCAATCCCTCGGTGAGAATTAGGACCGAAAGAAATAAGATAACAATTTTAAACCAACAAAATTATTTGAATTAATCCCTCCGTGAGAATTAGGATTAAAAGAAGCAAGATCAAAGATTTGAATATCAAGAGATGAAAAAAATTAAAGTAAAGATAATATTATAACATCATACCAAGCTTTTTCAACAATCCCAATAAAAAGAAACTACTCCATTAAGGAGTATGTAAGAAAGAAATTAAAAATAGAAATTAAAAATAAAATACTACTCCTACAAATATAAATAAAAAGAAGAGAAATAGAGCAAAGACTTCTTATTATGTCTTTCTCAAGATTGGATTAGATAATTTCTAAGCAAAGTAATGCCTCTATTTATAGGAAAATATAGTGTCTACCCCTACGAATGCATTCTTTGAAGTAGTGCTCACATCCGTGACCTTACTTGACGGGTGTGAGTATGAAAGTGGCGGTCACACCCGTAGATTTCAACACTTGACCGGTGTGAGTATGAAAGTGATGGTCACACCTGTGGATTATACAAATTCTTTCTTGATGCCAATACTTGACGGGTGTGAGTATGAAAGTGGCGGTCACACCCTTGGATTTTTACACTTGACAGGCGTGAGTATGAAAGTAGCGGTCACATCCGTGGATTTTACAACTTCTTCCAATGTTGTCTTTATGTAATTCCCACATGTGAAATTTCACGATTGTGAACATGGACTTGTGGTTGCACCCATGAAATATTTTCTTATCTCTTTAACATTTGTTTATTTTTTATTCTTCCGAGATAGTGTTCCTACAAGATTCTGTTGGAAAATATGCAAGAATAAGATATAATTATTCATGTTTTATTTTAAAACTTATTTTTTTATGTATAAAATTACATGAATAATTTACACCCATCAACTTTCGCTCACATTTTCGTGTATAAAATTCATGTTAGATTTCTCTAAAATTAATACAACTATAACAACATTGAATACAACTTTGATACAACATTCAAGGCTTAAAATAATCGCTTAAATTTTTGTGTATGAAATGTGTGTATCTTGCACAAGGCTTAAAAAATTCGCTCAAATTTTGTGAATGAAAAACGTATGAAATGTGTATATCTCGATCAAGGCTGAAACATTACACTCAAAATTTTAAGTATGAGAATGGTATGAAATGTGTATATCACGCTCAAGACTTCGAATTTCATTTACATTTTGTGTATGAAAAACTATATTAAAAATTTAGCTTATACAAACATATTTCATATATTTTTCATACAGCTTTCGTACACAAAAATTTGAGGTAATTTTTAAGCCTTTGAGCAATTTTTTTTTAAAATAAATTTTTTAAAAAATATAATTTTTTTTAATTTTAAAATATATTTTTTAAAAATATATTTTTAAAAAATAAATTATTTTCTGAAAATAAAATTAAAAACGAAAAATATATGAAAATCTATCATGTTTCGTAAAATATCGTTATGTTTGTAAATAAGGAAAACTATCGTCACATTTCGTAAATATTTCTCCTTAACATGTATATATATATACGTAGTTTTCCCTTTTCTAAACCGTTACTCCTTTTGTCTCGTTTTAATTGTCGATTTAGGTTAAACAAATTATCCCTCAAGAATTTCAAGACTAAAGTTTACCATTTTTTGCAACTATATCCTTAATTAACATTAATAAAGAAGTAGATCCTTTCAATACTACTCAATTCTCAAAAAGGCATCTAATAAATAGGGATAATTAACTTACGAGAGCGGCTAAACTACCACACCAATTTGGCCTAAATGTGGCCACACCTATGAAAAGACCATCATAACCTTTACATATACAGTTTTGAATTAAGATGAACTTTAGGAGGGAAGGATAGGAATGACATTAACTAAGTACATAAATTATTAAATTTGTATATCCATGCAAATTTACTATGCTACCGTCATTTGAGCCATTGTGGCCAACATCAGTGTGACAGAAAGACCTTTCCGTTAACGAAATTAGTACTCCTACGTTCGCCTTCTACTTGTCCAGTTTGGACTTTGCATATCCTTTAAGAGATAATACTTGATATGAGTATTTTACCACAATACCCATATTAATTGATGTTTAGTCTTAGGTCTTGAACAATAATTAGGGGAATAAGTAATTAATGCTAATAAGGGTGAAACATGAAAAAAATGTTTTCCTCTTGATATGCTAAAAGTAACAAGTAAAAGTGAAATTTAATTTTAGAATATGGACAAGTAAATGTGAACGGAGAAATTAAAGTAGTAAACTATACCACCTTATATTTATTATTTTTCTTAATAAACATGATAAAACTAAAAGAGCAGTTAGGATGAGATTAAAAAAAATGGAATAAATGTTTTGGAAATATAGTTCATCAGAACAATAAATTAAGAGCCTGTTTGGAAAGCCACCTGGTAATTGGAATTGGTGTAATTACTACCCTAGTAATTACACAGCCTTGTAATTACACAGTATTGTAATTACAATGACCTGCTTGTTTGTCATAATGTAATTACAGTGTAATTACAAGTGTGCTGTTTGGTTGCACAAGTGTAATTACACAGTTAGTTTAATTTAAAAATAACATTTGATTATAAAAAATTTAGAATTAATATTTAAAAAATATATGCCTTTATAAATGATATTAAATTAGTTATTTAATAATACATTGTTTCTTGAAAATATGTCAATTAATAATCATATATTTGTAACTAATATTGTAAAAAATAATTTATATATAATTTCAAATTAATAATATTTTTATTTTCATTGATTATAAAACTTAAAAGCATATATTTTTTGTGAGAATATCATGGGATTGGATGTTTGACAAAAAAAAAAGAATATTTATAAATATAATGCCATAACATTATTCAAATGTTTGACAAAATTCTATCAACTGTAAGTGAAAAATAAACAACATGCAATGTGAAATAACAAGTCAATAGTACTAAAGAAAATATTTTTAAAATCGAAAATATAACCTAAATTCAAAATCCAAAAGAAAAAAAATTTAACATAATACTCTTATGTCAAATTCCAACGTTACATAAGTAAGTTTCAATGCAACATAAGTAAATACTCCTATAATTCAAAAGAAAAGGAAAATATAAGTCTATAACCTCATTCACAACGAAATTCTATTTTAATAATGTCACTTATTACATGCCAAGTTTGTTAATGACTTATTCTTTCTAATATTAACAGATGTAGTTTCAAAAATTAGAATATTAACACGGTTATGTTAAATGAATAAAATAAAAAACTAAAAAAAAAACGAGAAATTATATGGAACCACAAGAAGTAAAGGTTGAGAATGAGAAGAAAGGAAATGAAATATAAATACTATAAAAATAAAAATATATTTAAAAAATAAAAATAATTAAAAAGTAAAAATAAAAAAGAGATTAAATAATAGAAATAAAAAATAAATCAGAAAAGAGAAGAAATTAAAATAAAATAAAAAATAAATTAAATAATAGAAATAAAAAATAAATTAAAAAAGAAAAGAAATTAAAATAAAATTAAAAATAAATAAATTAAAAGGTAACCCTGTAATTATAGGGTGTAATTACATCCAATTCTCATCCCCCCCCCCCCCCCCCCCCCCCCCCCTTGAGAATTGGAGAGTGTAATTACACCCTCTCAATTACACTCAATTCCCACCTAACTCAATTACACCCAATTCCCACCTAACTGTGTAATTACCTGGTCAAACAAACAGGCCAAACTGTGTAATTACACCCAATTCCAATTACCTTGGTGGCTTTCCAAACAGGCCCTAAACAAACATGGAAATTTTTTCTGCAGTATACATCTAGCTGTCTAAATGCACGATCGGTAAGCCAATCACAGACATTTAGACACACACATATCATACATTCTAAACGAGTTTGGTGTATCCTGTTCATTAATTATGCCAACTAAGATAGATCGATAGTGTCAAGAGAGGAGGTGTTTAATGCTTCCAGATAATTAAGTACAGAGGGTCCTGATGAACTTTAATTCCTGCGGCAAATTGTTGAGACAAAAGCCCGAATTTCTTTTCTCTTTTTACTTTGTTACAACTCTATGTCAAGTTAACTCCGCCATGTTTTATTCAAGACCACTACATTTATTATTTAGAGTTTTAACTTTATTACAGTTACACTGTAGAATAATATCTGTACTATTAGGTTATCTAAATCGGTCATAAAAAAATGAGATTAGTAAGATGAAAAATAATACAAGTTACCTACTATAACAAGTTAAAAAATAATACTCCCTCTGTATTATTATGTGATTATAATAAATTTATGAAAAGGAAATATTTTTGAAACTTGTAGCTTAAAATATTCCTTAGATATTTATGTGACTATAGATTATTTTATTAAGGATAAATGAAAATGAAAATTAAATTATTTCAAACTATATAAATTAAAGGTATCATTTTATGCAATAAAAAGGAAAGTATCACATAAAATAGGACAAATGAAGTTAAATTAAGCATAATAATTCTCACACTATGAGTTTATATAAGTTTATTGCGGTATAATATCTTGTATAATATCTTTGTATTATTTGATATTATTTGGTAGCATATTTGTAGGGAGATAATTATCATATATTAGTTAGTTTCCTTATTTCTAGGATCTGGAGATATCCTAGGGTTCAATATTGTATCACATGTATATTCTCTCTTGGGGAATGAATGAGGACAAGTCAACATTGTACAGTTTCTACATGGTATCAGGCCAAACGTTTTTTTTTCTCTCCATCATAAATTTCCATGGCTGGTGACGACGTACCTCCTCCACCACCACCCAAAATTGAGTCTAATTCTCCCTATTTTCTCGGTCCTCAAGACCGACCCGGGGACTATATCACGCCTACTCGTTTCAAGGGCGACAATTTTGATGAATGGGCAGCCGACATACAAACGGCGTTGGAGGCACGACGTAAATTTGAGTTCTTGGACGGCACTATCACTGAACCAAAGCCTCCTTGTACAAAGTCCGATTGGACTGCAATTAACACAATGTTAATCTCTTGGATCACAAACACCATTGATGCTGATGTCAAATCTTCCTTGTCAAAATTTAGGGAGGTCAAACCCTTTTGGGATCACCTTAAAAGGAGGTTCGCGCAGACCAATGGACCACGAGTTCAACAGCTTCGGTCTTCCCTGGCTAAATGTGAACAGACCAAAACCATGTCAGTATCTGTATATTACGGAAAATTACATGCTCTATGGCAAGAATTGGATCATCATGAGCCCCTAATTTCTTGTACTTGTTGCTCCGGTTGTACGGCAGGGCGTTTACATGAGGTTCGTCGTGAGTAATCTAAACTTTATGATTTTCTGATGGGTTTGTATTCCGAGTATTACTCTTCGTTGCGGACTAATATATTGTCTCAAGATCCGTTACCAAGTCTTGATAGGGCTTATCAACTTGTGATTCAAGAGGAGCGTGTTCGTACGGCCAAACAAGAATCCGAGACAAAGCCGATCGAGGCTCTTGGATTTGCAGTTCGTGCTACTGCAGGACAGCGTCGTGGTTCTGCAGATCGTCCTGTCTGCTCACATTGCAAGAAGGTAGGACATGTGACTGAAAAATGTTGGTCGCTTTTGGTGTGCTCTCATTGCAAGAAGCGTGGTCATGATGTTAGTAAGTGTTATGACATCGTCGGTTATCCCGAAGGGTGGACTGAAAAGAGTGGAAGGCTGCCTTCCGCTGGTCAAGGTCGTGGCTTGCTGCGTGCAACTGCCACGCCCGGCAGCACCTCCACACCTTCACCCGTGGCAAATTGTGTAACAACCGCGTCAAATAACGTTGCCGTGGGTCAGCTCTTTACTTTCGATCAATGGAAGGCTATTACGGGATTTTTTGGTAATGCTACAATTCCAGAAAATCGCTTGAATGGTAAGTTTGATGTTTCTTCTTGGATTATTGACACCGGTGCTACTCATCATGTTACCGGTGAGCAATCGTGGTTGTTTGATGTCCATACTATTCATTGTCCTGTTGGTTTGCCTAATGGTGAAAAGGTGCTTGCTTCTTTGGAAGGTTCTGTTCGAATGTCAGATAAAATCACCTTACATCATGTCCTTTATGTGCCTTATTTACGTTGCAACTTACTCTCCGTCCCCCAACTTACTGATAATTTACATACTATTGTCTCTTTTAATTCTTATATGTGTGCTATTCAGGACCCACTGAAGGAGCTGATTGGAACGAGCGTTAGGAGGGACGGACTATACTATTTTAGCAAACCGGACGAACTATACTATTTTAGCAAACCGGACGTGGTGTAACATGTGTCTACTGTCGTGGCAACGTCAGCATTGGAATTGTGGCATCGACGATTGGGGCATCCTTCCGAGAGAATAGTTAAGTTGCTTCCTCATGTCAGTAGTGATAAGAGTAGTTTAGCAAAGGATTGTGAGGTGTGTTTATGTGCTAAGCATCCTAGAGACAAATTTCCTTTAAGTGATAATGAAGCAGCTAGAATATTTGAGAAAATACATTGTGATTTGTGGGGCCCATATCGACATGTTTCGTCGTGTGGAGCTCGTTATTTTTTAACAATTGTTGATGATTTTTCCCGAGCTGTTTGGATTTACTTGTTGGTTGATAAAACAGAAGTGTTTCAGATGTTTATGGCTTTTGTTGCTATGGTTAATCGACAATTTAATCAAACCATTAAAGTTGTACAAAGTGATAATGGTACCGAATTTAATTGTTTGATCGATTATTTTACCGCCACTGGTATTTTGTTTCAAACCTCTTGTGTGGGTACTCCGCAACAGAATGGGAGAGTAGAGAGAAAGCATAAACATGTGTTGAATGTTGCGAGGGCTCTAAGATTTCTGGCCAATTTGCCTATTTTTTTCTGGGGTGAATGTGTTCTTGCTGCATCTCATCTCATAAATCGTACCCCCATACCCAAATTGCAAAATAAAACACCTTTCGAAATTTTATTCAATAAACCTCCTTCTTTTGATGCTATTCGTACTTTTGGGTGTTTGTGCTTTGCTCATAATCAAAAAACTCAGGGTGACAAATTTGCTAGTCGGAGCAGAAAGTGTTTGTTTGTGGGATATCCGTTTGGTAAGAAGGGGTGGCGGTTGTTTGATCTTGATACGAAGGAATTTTTTGTCTCTCGTGATGTAAAGTTTGTGGAGGATGTGTTTCCTTTTGCTTGTCCGGAAGATGTTAATATTTCGTCCAATTTTTTTGATGTGGGTGCTGAAATTGATCGTGATTTATGGTGTACGGGGATGCATTAGGGGGCGAAGTTGATAGTTCGGAGGCTGCCGGGCAGCAGCCGCAAGCCATAGCCCAACCAGCGCCTGCTGGCAGCCAGGCCGAGCTGCAGCCAACGGCCACTGCCCAGCCCGCTAGGAATCCAGCGCCCGCTGGCAGCGAGGCTGAGCGGCAGCCAGCAGCCACTGCACAGCCCGCTGGGAACCCAGCGCCCGCTGGCAGCGATGGGGGGCAGCAACACCATACCCTAGCCACGAATGTGGAAGGTGGCTTGGGGCGTGGTTTTTGGGAGAAATTTCCCTCTGCTTTGCTTCGTGATTATGTGACACACTCAGTTTTTGCTAATAGTCCGTCTCCTACAACTCCGGTTAACAATCAATCCTCAGGTACTCCTTATCCTTTGGCACACTATATTAATTGTGATAATTTTTCTGTAAATTATCGTAAGTTTCTTGCAGCTATTATTTCGGGTAAGGATCCTAAGACCTTCAAAGAAGCCATGAAACACGAAGGTTGGAGACACTCAATGAAATAAGAGATACGTGCATTGGAAGACAATGGTACATGGACATTGGAACATCTTCCTCCGGGTAAGAAAGCACTTGGTAATCAATGGGTGTACAAGACCAAGTTTTTGTCAAATGGAGATGTGGAACGGCTCAAATCGCGCTTGGTTGTGTTGGGAAATCATCAACAAGCGGGGATTGACTACAATGAAACTTTTGCTCCGGTCGCCAAGATGACTACTATTCGAGCCTTCCTAGCCATTGCAGCATCCAAAAATTGGGAACTTCACCAAATGGATGTTCATAATGCATTTTTACATGGTGACCTTGATGAGTAGATGTATATGAAGCTCCCTCCCGGGTTTGAAAGTCCAGATCCTACGTTGGTGTGTCGTTTGCGCAAATTGCTGTATGGGTTGAAACAAGCCCCTAGATGTTGGTTTGCAAAATTGGTGACTGCTTTGAAAGGGTACGGTTTCCTTCAATCTTATTCTGACTATTCTCTTTTTACATTTACTAGGGGGAATATTCAGATTAATATCTTGGTTTATGTTGATGATCTTATTATTTCTGGGAATGATTTCGATGCACTTGCAACTTTCAAAGCCTATTTGAGTGATTGTTTCAAAATGAAATACCTTGGGTCTCTCAAATATTTTTTGGGTATTGAAGTAGCTCGCAGTTCATCAGGGTTGTTTTTGTGTCAACGCAAGTATACTCTTGATATTATCTCTGAAGCAGGGTTGTTAGGTGCAAAGCCAAGTGGGTTCCCTATTGAGCAAAATCATAAACTTGGCCTTGCAAATGGAGATTTGTTGTCGGATCCGGAGGTCTACCGTAGATTAGTCGGGCGTTTGATTTATTTGGGGGTCACTCGACCGGACTTGGCATATTCTGTTCATATTTTGTCTCAATTCATACAAGAACCCCAGATTAAACATTGGGAAGCGGCCTTACGAGTGGTCCCTTATTTGAAAGGCACACCAGGACAGGGTATTTTGATACGTGCCGACAGTGAGTTAACTTTGCAGGGATGGTGTGATTCTGATTGGGCGGCTTGTCCGCTTACTCGTCGTTCGTTGACAGGTTGGCTAGTATTTCTAGGACAATCTCCCATCTCTTGGAAGACAAAGAAGCAGCATACAGTTTCTAGATCTTCCGCAGAGGCTGAATATAGGTCCATGGCTGCGGTCACTTGTGAGTTGAAGCGGCTGAGAGGTCTGTTGTTGAGTTTAGGTATACACCATCCCAAGGTGATCAAATTGTTTTGTGATAGTTAGTCCGCTTTGCACATCAAAAAATCCGATTTTCCATGAGCGAACAAAGCACATTGAGGTAGATTGTCACTTTGTTCGTGATGCAATTAATGAAGGTTTGATTTCTCCGTCACACGTTTCCACATCTTCACAATTGACACACATTTTTACCAAAGCTCTCGGCAAAACTCAGTTTGACTTCTTGCTTTCCAAGTTGAGCATTTTTGATTCCCATGCTCCAACTTGAGGGGGGGGGGGGGGGTATTGCGGTATAATATCTTTGTATTATTTGATATTATTTGGTAGCATATTTGTAGGGAGATAATTATCATATATTAGTTAGTTTCCTTATTTCTAGGATATGGAGATATCTTAGGGTTCAATATTGTATCACATATATATTCTCTCTTGGGGAATGAATGAGGACAAGTCACCATTGTACAGTTTCTACAACTCTCTATGGACCATTTTACTCGTCATGTTTGTTTTTTGCACGACCCTTAAAAAAACATTCATTAAAAGACTAATTTGACTAGCTAGTTTAATTATCCTTACTAAATTATTGATCTCAATTTGATAGAGTATTACTCTTCCTTTGCCACATAAATGTCTAGATCTCCACATTTATTAGAGTAAAAGTAAGGCGAGAAAACTAATTAATTTTATCTTAATTTTTAAAATTAATAAATATTTTGGACAAATTGTATAGGGTAAAATCCGAAGACGCCAAGTGGACGAATCAAAGGATGACACGTGGCACTAGTGACATATCATATTAGAGTGAGCAAGCGAGGGGCTCCGGGAAAGCATAACTGCGCTCCGGAGGAGTAACTTGGCAGCCGCTTCTGGAGATAGAAATTATAAGGGGTCCGGAGAAGCAAGCCAACTCACCGGTCAAACGTCATTCAATGTGCAACCGTTACAAGAAACTCCAAGTCTTCCTCCAGTCTTAAATGTGCATTATTGCGTTCATTACCTTTCATTGTCATAGCATTAAGTCCCTTTATTACCTTTTATTGCCTTTTGCATTTGTATTGATAATGCAAAAAGCATAATTTGTGGATCATGCACCCCAAAGCTCTAGTATAAATAGAGGTACTCAGTCTATTATAAGACATAAAAAACATTATACAACAATACAGAGTATTCATATTAGTCTTAGGATTTTCTCTTTCTTGCTTAATTCGTGATGTTTATAGTGATTCACCGCCCGGAGACACTAGCTCAAAGCCTCTCCAAGGCCCAGGCTACACAACTAGCTATGCTTTACTTTCATTTGTCTTGTTAATTATTACTTGCTATTTCATAATTTTGGTTACATTGATCCACGTGTCCTTGACCACGTACACAAATTCAACTGTAATGGTTTTCCGTGTAAACACAAATTACTTTTAGTAATAATGACAAATAAAATAGGCCATGAGAAATTAAATTACTTTACTACTAGTTTTTATAAAAGAACTGGGATATGGATTGGAGTCTCTTAATTGGCAACCATGGTGGTGGGTTGTTGTATAATTTAATTTTTGCAACGTACTTGCAACTGTCTTTGCCTTGACTTTCTCTCTAGTCTCTATATTACCTTAATCAACTTAATTACCACACCTTTCTTCCAACCTCCCCTCCTAATTTATTTTCTACTGCCTCTCTACTCTTTTATAAGAACCAAAACTGTTGTCGCTATATTGCTCAAAATAAAGTCCAGTTTAAAACAAAAAAATGAATCACCAACAAGGTCATGAATTATCTGTCGGCGGTGTTACAAAAATGAAGCAGCAAGATGGAGAAGAAACCAAAAAATCTATAAAGAAAGTTCCATTGTTGAAGCTGTTCTCTTTTGCTGATTCCTATGATTATTTGTTGATGTTTTTGGGATCCATTGGTGCTTGCATACATGGCGCTTCTGTTCCTGTTTTCTTCATTTTCTTTGGGAAATTGATAAATATTGCTGGTCTTGCTTACCTTTTTCCTGCTGAAACTTCTCATAAAGTTGGCAAGGTATGCAATATTCTAGCTAGTTTTTTCTTTTGCAAATTGTACAACTTTTCTATATGAAGAAAATGCTAGAGAATTTATGACACTACAAGAAAAAAGACAAGGAATTAGCCACAAATAAGTTTTACGGCTAAACAATAAAAATTCATCGCTAATTCTATTTAATGTTGGATCATCAAAAAATCTATTAACTACGAGCTGTTAATTAGCAACTAATTCTAAAAATTTCTGTTAACTACGACTATTTAGTGGAAAATTAGCGATAAATTTCATAGTTAGTTTATGCATTTTTTGGTAATGCAAAAATGAAGCTCCAATTTAGGTATTCAAAAGTTAAATTAGAGTTTAACTGTTTGCTTTCTGGTCACTTAACAGATTATTACATGTAACTAATTGTCCATAGAAAATGGAACAATAACCTTAAAAATAAATAGATGACCTTCTATAACATGTTGAAATAGACCGGCAATGAAAAAAAAAATTCACACTTTATATATATATATCCCATTACTTAATGGTTTATCATTATTTTTTGAGGAACTTATTTCCTTTTTGGATTGTTATTTGCAGTACTCATTGGATTTTGTGTACCTAAGCGTGGTGATATTATTTGCATCATGGATAGGTTTGAGCTTATTGCTGATCAATTACTTCTTGTTTTCTTCTTTACATAATGACTAAATACATAAGTATATATATATATAACAAAAATTCTTCTCGTCCTTATGTCATTAAATATATACGTAAAATTTCTAACTAAATTGTTTTTTTGTTTTTGTTTTTGTTTTTAAAAGAGGTGGCTTGTTGGATGCACAGTGGAGAAAGGCAAGCAGCAAAGATGAGAATGGCATACTTGAAGTCCATGTTGAATCAAGATATAAGTCTCTTTGACACTGAAGCTTCTACTGGAGAAGTCATTTCTGCAATTACCAGTGATATTATTGTTGTTCAGGATGCTATTTCCGAGAAGGTATTTTCATTTTCCATCCTTTTCAATATCTACATCCAATCTCTCTCTCTCTCTCCCAAGCTAGGAGGAGGGATGGACGCACATAATTTATTATTTCTTCTTAAAATGAAGGCCCAGTATTAAAATCTGGCTTTAGACCATCAATTTTGTTGAGCTACTCTGCCTCTCTTACAATTTATTTTTCCTCTTCTAGACTTACTAGTTAAAAACATAGGTTTAACAGTACAAGATTAAAATCCTTTTTTGTGTTTTTTTTTTTTTTTTTTTTTTTTTTTTTTTTTTTTTTGTTGTTGTTGTTATGAAAAACATACTATTGTAGAAAAAGTAAAATATTCGTACATATTTTTCTCATATTTTTTTTTTCTGAAGGTAGCTTACTTTCTATAGTTGGTTAGTAGTTGGGAGCTTCAAGATTACATCATGTTATTCATTATAACGAAGGAAAATTTGGGCCATAGGTTTTAAAAGTCGGGAAAGGCTTTAACTCTCCTTCAGCTAATCTGAAAAACGAGTAAATGCAATTTGGTGGCTTTAATTATTTTTTTGAATTTGTTTCTTTTTTTCTTATATTAAAATTATTTCCCCATCCCAAATTAATAGTCATTTTAGCACAAACAGATTATTCTAAAATAATTGTCATTTTAGGATTTCAAAACTAAAGTTGACTATTATTTTCAATTATATCCTTAACATTAAATAATTAGTTCTTTTTAATACTGCTCAATTCCTATTAAAACATCTAATAAATAGGAATAATTTAGTGAATTATATAGTGTATTTGTTATTTCTAATGGATGTGAAAAGAGCTAAAACCACGATTATTGAATGGTAATAAATTTATGTCTTGTTTCTGTTGGCCAGCTGGATTTCCAAGTATAATGTGATTAAAATAATCTTTTTCTTTTATTTTAATACTCTTTTGGAATGTTTCTCAAATTGAATGCGGTACTCATCAATGCTCGAAGAGCAATTAATATTAGAAAAGAACTCCTTGTGACTCATGTTGGTCCTGCATAGTAGTAAGTATTAATTCCCCAACAAAACATTTTTATTATAATAATTATTATTATTTACCAATTATGCAATAATATATGCTATATCATTATCAATGTATCCGTACCGTTGATTACTTTATTATAAACAAAATGTATTTCCACTTGATTCAGAATCGGTGTACTCTTTGAGAACATCTTGTTCTTAAAGGCAAACCGTAAAGAACTAAAGACAATTGAGAAATAAAAAATGGTAAAATGAATATGTTGAGAATCGAAACACAATTTATGTGCATTAAATATAATCTCACCTTTCAAACTCCTTATCCGTTCAATTTTGGGAGACTTTTGTTTTAAATATATTTTTTAAACCTAATACGAGTAATAAACAAGCTTTTGCATTCATTTTACCAAGTTCAAGGCAATACGTAAACCCCTTGTATGGTCATGTGAGGGTTTATATCTCCTTTAATTTGTACTCCCTCCGTTCACTTTTACTTGTTCACTATTTAATAAATAGATTTTATTTTTATTTGTTCACTTTCGCATATCAAGAGAAAAATAATTTATTTTCTTATTTTACTCTTAGCATTAATTATTCATTCTAAATTATTTTTTAAATCCAATGTAATTATATATCAATTAATATGAATATCATGATAAAATATACACTTCATTTACTATTTTTAAGAAGTCTATAGTAGATAAGTAAAAGTAAACAGAGGAGTATTTTGTTTTCTCTATATCCAAGTAAAAAGTTCATCAATATTTACTGTTTCCGCCAAACTACATAAGTTTTACTATGATTAATAAGGGTTAATAACACGTTCGTCCCTCAACTATTGTGTAAACTCTAATTTTAATCCTCATTAGTTATAAGTATTCACAAAATTCCAAAATGGTCAACCGTTTCATTGTTTTATTACCCATGTGTTATGTTAAAGTTAAACATGTATTTTTAGTTTTTTACTCCGTAAATTATGGGTAAAATATTTAAATCAATGTTAAATGTGTTTGATTCATATTGAGTACAAACATTATACTAATGAACATGATGGAAATGAGTTTGTGGTGCAGGCAGGGAATTTCTTGCACTATATGAGCCGTTTCTTGGCTGGTTTTACAATTGGGTTCATAAGAGTATGGCAAATCAGTTTGGTCACACTTTCAATTGTGCCTTTGATCGCACTTGCTGGTGGTATTTATGCTTATGTTGCCACTGGCCTCATTGCCCGTGTCCGCAAATCCTATATAAGAGCTGGTGAAATTGCTGAAGAGGTATTTATGCACTCCTAACTGTTCCATAAAAGTCCTTACTTAGATGTCAAAAGAAATGTGCTTCAAGTTTCCCAGTTTATATGATGGTATTTTTGACTAGACATCTGTTTTAACGTGTCAAAAATTGACTTAAATTATTCTCTCTCTCTCCGGTTCAAAATAAGTGTGCACTTATTCTTTAACATATTTCTTTAAAAAATACTAACTCCTTGAAAAAAGAAATATTTTGACTAAACTGCACTTGCATATTACTATTAACTTGACAGACTGAGATATGATCACTTAATACTTAATAATGGCAAATCTGAGGGCAAATCTAGAAGAATAAAGTCAATTCCTTCTTGATTTTGTAAGTGGACAATTATTTTGAACGAGGGAGTATATGGCAGTGAAGAAAGTATTAAGATAATGGTTGAAAAGTTAGTTAGATGGAGAAAATATCACATAAAATTTTAAAAAAATTAATATCTTAATGAGCTTGAAGTTTTGAAAATTGTATAAAAAATTGTTATTCTTATGATGATGATATGCGCTTAAATGAAGAATTGAGGATTCATATAGCTAGCCCCAACTTGTTTGGGACTGCAGCGTAGTTGTTGTTTTGTATGGAAATTGGTTGCGTCAAATCTTTTGGACGTTCCAAAAAAATAAAGAGTGTCATATAAATTAAGATGTAGAGTAGTTTATTCAAGAAAGGGTCATGCATTACTCTTATGTCGTATTCATATAAATAGTACCCCCATTTAACTTTTTAATCCTCATAATTTTGGCTCTATGCTTAGTGATCTTTTGTATTATCAGGCTGTAGCTAATATTAGAACAGTGCAAGCATTTACTGGAGAAGAGAAGACGGTTAAATTGTATAAAGGTGCCTTGTTGAACACTTATAAGTATGGGAAAAAAGCTGGATTGGCCAAAGGCATGGGTTTGGGCACTTTGCATTGTGTCCTTTTCCTTTCTTGGTCATTGCTTGTGTGGTTCACTAGCATTGTTGTGCACAAGAACATTGCAAATGGAGGAGATTCTTTCACCACCATGCTCAATGTTGTCATTGCTGGCCTGTAAGTTATTCTTTTCATACTCAATTTCAAAATGATCTTACAACATTATCTTAAACAACTAAACTATTACGAGTATTTACCGAGACTAGTGCCCTCTTTTCTTGAGAGTTCAGTGCTTCTCTGAATCTCATTACTACTTATATATTATGATATATAATGAATAACCTCTTTCTTGCCTCTGTAGCGACTCTTGATAGAATTGATCTGTTGTGTTAAGCTGATGCTAATCATACTGCTTGTGTATTGATAAACCAAGAAACACTAATTGATCTTAGTACTATTGTTTCAAAATTTTGGAGTTGTTGGATGTGAAGAACACCAAGTGTAGTTTTCTACTCCCAAGACTAAACGTTTTTACATCTGACAATAATATCAGATTATTTTGGCTAGTTTATAAGGCAGGTTATTCTGTAAGGCTCAATCAGTTGCACTTAATTGAAACACCATAATTTTGCTGTCTTGTAGTGTGGAGAATTTCAATGACCTTATTTGTGTTTAAAGAAGTTGGTTCTTTCAACATATCTCTATTGGTTAAAGGATAGATAATACATACATTTATCCTTTCTAGGTTTCAGATTTTGGAGCAATTCTTAAAGTTACCCCTTATAGGCCATGCTCTAATTAATGAAAAGTCAGTGAGAAAGCAGATGCCCGTGACATCGTGTCTCATCCTTATTGATCAAGCTACTCGTTACTTCTATCCTTGGTCAAACATTTTCCTTAGTTTATAGAGGTCTTTATGTGCGTCTATGTTATCTTGGAAGGTTTTGCATTGCATACATCTTGACTTCAGACTTTGAATGGTCGTAAAGTAGGTGCTTCACTAGCTGCCCAGCCTTTGTTCTGTTTATGCAGAATCTGGGCTTCAATTTAACTTTTAACTGCTTCTCAGGTCACTGGGGCAGTCAGCACCAGATATTACAGCATTCCTCAGGGCTAAGTCAGCTGCCTATCCTATTTTTGAGATGATTGAACGAGATACTGTCAGTAAAACCAGCTCCAAGAGTGGTCAGCAGCTGAGCAAAGTAGATGGACACATACAATTTAAAGATGTATGTTTTAGCTATCCATCTCGTCCCGATGTGGTGGTCTTTGACAAGCTCTCTCTTGATATTCCATCGGGAAAGGTTGTAGCTCTTGTGGGAGGAAGTGGATCAGGGAAAAGTACTGTTATATCTTTGATTGAACGCTTCTATGAACCGTTCTCGGGACAGATATTATTTGATGGAACTGATATTAGGCACCTGGACTTGAAGTGGCTGAGACAGCAAATAGGGCTGGTAAATCAAGAACCTGCCCTTTTTGCTACAACCATTAGAGAGAACATTCTCTATGGAAAAAGTGATGCTAGCCTAGAAGATATTGCACGTGCGGCCAAACTTTCCGAGGCAATGACTTTCATCAACAACCTCCCCGATAGGTTTGACACTCAGGTACATTCTGTCCTTCACAAACTATTTGTACATGCACTAGGAAATGTACGCTATAGCAAAGAGAATTATATGGATGCTTCTATTTATTATTACATACTAAGAACTTCCATTTGATTGTGCTTTAAATGTTCTTACATAGCTCATTTCATTGTGTGTATGGTTGTTTAATGGAAAATAGCAACTGCAGTGCAAAACCTTTCCGCGTCTTTACAAGCAAAACATTTCTTCTTTCTTCTCACTGTATCAGAGTTTGGGTATTGAGATATGAGTCTATGTTGTTCAGGACCTTCAAAATCTTTGCCGCACCCATGGTCCATGTTGATCCGACACAATTTGGATGTGGGTGTGAGATCGGCACTGGAATTGGTCAACTTAACTTGGGTTTTCTAGATACACGTATGGTCAAGAAGTATAGGTTGATACGGTATTTGGTCTAAATTTGGGATTATGTCATATATATATACACACACATAAAGTGGTAGAACAGTTTTGCTATTTTACGAGATAACTTATGAATAAAATATTAAGTGTTTACAAAGAATTTAATTACACTAGCTTTAACTTAATAACTTCAATTAATTGTCGAAATATATACTTATATTTTTGTCACAGTATACATTTATTGGTTGTGTTAACAGCCATACCCATACTCTCGTCCATATCTCGGAATCCTAAGATTTAGGTGATGAAGAATCTGACTTCTGAATCTGCATCCCTAGCGGGTGGCGGGTGTCCACAACTGTATCTGAGCTACATGAATTCGTTTCCCTCTTCTGAACATTAAATTCCTGGTCATTATGTGGATATGTCCTGTTCTCCTTTTTTCTTCCAATATCGAAATGTGGGTACTGACTCCCTCCCTTGAACATTGAATTTCCGGTTATTGTTCCAAAAAAGGTATCTACATTCATTTTTATTCATGGTAGAATTATTTGGATGTTGAGTTCCTCCTACAAAAATTATATTTCTTGTCATTATCTTGGTAACTATTCTGGCTTCTCTTCAGCCGACAAACAAGCAAGATGGTCTTTTGGAGATTTCTGGCACCATACGTCTTTACAATAACTGAGAATAGATTACTTTTCCCGTGTGTTACAAGGGCTTTCTTTCGCTGTGCATTACCAGCATCATTTTTGGAGAAGAATGCTGTTGCTGCTTTTCTTTTCGTTAATTGTTCAGTATTCAAAAGCACTATTTAGGCGATTATTTACTATTCTAGTGGTTTATTAGTATTTCCTGTTTTCAAAATAAACAAAGTCAAGCTGCTTCACTGTCTAGCATTGAAATGTTTGCCTTGAAAACCAAGAGAATTATTGAAAATATAGCGTAGAATATTCTTAATAAACGTGCCAGTGAATGATATTAAGAAAATTGTGCAGAATATTCTTATTGATTATGACATATTTAAGGATCCCAATGATTAAGAACCTTGCCTAACTCAAAATTCCTACTTAAGGAGCTCTATTGTATATTGTTTGAAGAAAAACAAATTTCAACTAGAGTTTTTGTCTTCTTCTCACTTTTCACAGGAAAATTCAAGAAAGGCCTCGTAAGGCTGACAATTTAATTTAATAAAACATAATATCATACATATCTGAGGCCACATCATTTACAGGTTGGTGAAAGAGGGGTTCAATTATCTGGGGGGCAGAAGCAAAGGATTGCAATTTCTCGTGCTATAGTGAAGAATCCGTCAATTCTTCTATTAGATGAAGCTACGAGTGCACTTGATGCTGAGTCTGAAAAAAGTGTACAAGATGCTCTTGATCGTGTGATGGTGGGAAGAACAACTGTAATTGTTGCTCATCGCCTTTCTACCATTAGAAATGCTGATATCATAGCGGTTGTAAACAATGGCAAGATAGTAGAAACTGGAAGTCATGAGGAGCTTATTTCGAAACCAAACGGTGCCTATGCATCACTTGCTCAACTTCAACAAGCAGCTTCTTCGCATCGCCATCCTTCTCAAGGGCCAACCATGGGACGACCACTTAGGTACAATATTTACCTGCTGATATGTTCTATTACAAACTATATCAGAAATGTGATGTATATCCTTTTATTGTTGCATTGGAGTCAGCTCCCTACTGTCATGCATTTGACGACTAGTTCTAGTGATACTTTCACAATTTTTGCTAATGTGGGCTCAAACAAATAATAAAAGATGGTGGCATTTTCTTGCTTGTAAGCTGTCAGACCTGATGTTTCAATCATTATATGCATAATTTGCTTAATCTTTTTCTACAGCATAAGGTATTCACGGGAAAGCAGCACAAGGTATTCCCGTGAGTTATCCCGAACAACAACGCGAAGCTGTGGAGCTAGCTTTCGTTCTGAAAAATCTGTTAGCGGTATTGGTGCTGATGGTGTAGAGGATGTTAAATCACCAAATATTTCCGCAAGGAGATTGTATTCAATGATTCGTCCTGAATGGCATTATGGAGTTATTGGAACTATCTGTGCATTTATTGCTGGAGCCCAGATGCCTCTCTTTGCCTTAGGGGTGTCACAGGCCCTTGTGTCTTACTACATGGATTGGGACACAACACGCCATGAAGTGAAGAAGATTTGTTTCCTGTTCTTGGGAGCTGCAGTATTAACCGTCATTGTTCACACCATTGCACATTCTTGCTTTGGAATCATAGGAGAGCGGCTTACGCTTCGCGTGAGAGAAATGATGTTTTCTGGTAATCATATAATGACCAATGTTTTTGCTTTACAAGAGTTTGCTTATCGTGTAAATATGTAGAACTGTAATTGCATAATTTTTCATTCATCTCTATATTCTTAGTATCAGCCCTTTAACCAACAAATTGCTTAACTTGTATCTGTAAATGTCTTCTAAATGTAAAAAAGCTATGATTCATATTTATCTGAAATCATTAATCCAGAAATAGACTTTTGTCTGGATTAATGGTTTCAGATAAATATGGATCATACGTTTCTTATATTTATTAATATGTTGCATTGATATCTTTTTTCTTAGTGTAAGTCCTTTTTGTCCGTCTTAGTCAAATAATAAATAGTTCCCTAAAATTCTTCTTTATTTTCTTGCAGCTATGCTAAGAAATGAGATAGGATGGTTTGATGAGATGCACAACTCAAGTTCTACACTTGCATCACGATTGGAAAGTGATGCTACTCTATTGCGAACTGTAGTGGTTGATCGCTCTACTATTCTCCTGCAGAATGTGGGTTTGGTGTTCACTTCCTTCATCATTGCATTCATCTTGAATTGGAGGCTCACTCTTATTGTCATAGCTATGTACCCACTTCTCGTTAGCGGTCACATCAGCGAGGTTCGATCTTTTCCCTTCATCAGCATCTGTAATTATATGTTTCATATCATTATGTTGATGGGTATTGTTATTCTTTCAGAAACTCTTTATGTCAGGCTTTGGTGGTGACTTGAGCAAAGCCTATCTTAGAGCTAATATGTTTGCTGGTGAGGCTGTAAGTAACATCAGAACTGTTGCAGCATTCTGTGCTGAGGAGAAGGTAACTGATCTCTATGCTCGTGAACTTGTTGAACCTGCAAAGCGTTCATTTACCAGGGGTCAAATTGCCGGGATCTTTTACGGAGTCTCTCAGTTTTTCATCTTCTCCTCTTACGCCCTTGCCTTATGGTATGTTGTCGTAATTATTCATCTTATTTCTTGGTTGCTGGGGCTATTTTTGAGTGGCGGAGGCAACTTGCAGTCTAGTCAAGTGCTTTGGCATACTTGCACTTTACATACGGCGATATGGGGATGATTCTGAGACTAGATAAATTTAGCACTTCTTTCACATATTTACAAACTATCCAGGAGGGAAAAAGTTAGTACTAGTTTAGCAATGTAGATTGCCAGTTGCATACATTATCACAGTTGCTTATTTACTTAGATTACAGCCTTGTACCAATACGGTTTTCACTTGAGCTCGCAGTAGTTTAACATGTATTCTTCCTAAACCTTGTATAGGTATGGTTCCGTTTTGATGGGGAAGGAGCTAACCGGCTTCAAATCTGTTATCAAATCGTTTATGGTTCTGATTGTAACCGCTTTGGCTATGGGAGAGACCCTTGCTATGGCACCAGACCTCATAAAAGGAAACCAGATGGTAGCATCAGTTTTTGAAGTGCTTGATCGGAGGACAGAAATCGTAACTGACATTGGAGAGGAGGTAACTAGGGTTGAGGGCACAATTCAGTTTAAGGATGTTGATTTCTGCTATCCTGCAAGACCCGATGTTCACATTTTCAAAGACTTCAATATGAGAGTGCATGCAGGAAAGAGTATGGCGATAGTAGGGCAGAGTGGTTCTGGTAAAAGCTCAGTACTGGCTCTTATTTTACGGTTTTATGATCCAATATCTGGGAAAGTGATCATTGATGGTAAGCTTATACCTGTAATGTCTTGAACTAGAAATGTTCCAACTTTCAGCATAGATCGATTTAATCATATTAGTGATGTGTATTTACACAGGCAAAGACATCAAGAAGCTAAAGCTCAAGTCTCTAAGAAAGCACATTGGCCTGGTCCAACAAGAACCAGCACTCTTTGCCACATCAATCTATGAAAACATCCTTTATGGAAAAGCGGGGGCATCTGAGGCGGAAGTAATTCAAGCCGCTAATCTTGCCAATGCACATAATTTCATTAGTGCTCTTCCCCATGGCTACTCGACCCAAGTTGGGGAGCGAGGAGTTCAACTGTCCGGTGGACAGAAGCAAAGAGTAGCCATTGCCCGAGCTCTTCTAAAGAACCCTGAAATCTTGCTATTAGATGAAGCTACAAGTGCTCTGGACGTGGAATCTGAGCGTATAGTTCAACAAGCATTGGACAGGTTGATGCAAAACAGGACTACTATCATCGTGGCACATAGATTATCCAGCATAAAAAATGCAGATCAGATATCTGTTTTACAAGATGGGAAAATAGTGGACCAAGGAACTCACTCTGCATTGGTAGAGAACAAGGATGGAGCATACTTTAAGCTGATCAACTTACAGCAACAGCAGCAACAGCACTAGCACACCAACATACTTGGAGATATTTTCTCATACAAAAAACTCAATATGTTAAATTCTTTTTCTCTTTTCATACTTAATATAATTGCATTAATTTTCTGTTTGATCTACCGTTAAAAATGTAAGGCTCAGCCTCTTTGATCATTCTTATGCTTTATATTCAGGGTTGTTGTATAGGCCATTTTTAACTGTTCTTCCCCTGGAATATTTTCTCCTCCTTGAAGGCTCAATGCTTACTTCACTAGTTTGAGGGTGAGATAATTTTGAAAACTTAGGCTCGTAAATGTAAAATTGGTTAATCACTTCCGATTTGACACCAAAGAAAAGGTAATTAATATTCCATTTCTAGTTCATTTACTTCTTACTACAGAACTATATAACTTTTCGGACCCAAAAAGGAAATAATAACTACAGAACGTTCGTCTTGTGATTCTAACTACATCTTTGCTTCAATGACAGAGTATAACATTTCATAAAAAGTGGTGATTCTTGGAAAACTAGGCAGGTTATCTGTTAGTCTTTTACAATAGATTAAAATACACTAATGTGTATTTATTTCAACACTATCAGCATATATAAGTTGAGCCTAAATTATAGTGTATATGCCGACCCTCCTCCCCAACCCAATGAATAAAAAAAAAAGGGATAGGAAAAAAGAAGGTTGACCCAAAGAATGAAGAGAATAAGTAGAATAAGAATAAACTCGTTAATTGTTTGAAAAAATAAACAGATAAAGAGGGTTAATTACAAGTTGGATGTATTGCTTTCACGTCAAGGATAATATGTTTAACTACTCCCATAAAAGAGACCAATGATCAAATGAGATTATCTGAAACAACCCAACATTTCAATGGTCAAAAACAAAGGATAGTAATCGATCAATCTGTTAGTTGTTTCTTCCAACAAGTAATTATACATAAATGGATGAAAATGATAGTTGCAGATTTCTATCAAACTATCTCCATGGAAAAATAGTACTCCCAAAGTCAATTGCTCTTAAGTCTTCGGCGTCACTCTCATTTCCTGCTTATTTGCTAATTGTTACGTTTTCTACGTACGGAATAGAAAATACTACTAGAAGAAATATTGCTTCTAGACACTTGTAGTTACTTCCTCATTTCTCAATTGAAATAACTCCAACAATTATCTTTTGGATTTAACTTTTATATAGTGACAAAGTGTTAAAAGAAATTACATTATATGGTCGTCACCTTAAAAGTAACTATTCATAATTAGTATAAGGGAAAAGGTCTAAATATACCCCTCAACTTTGTAATCTAAAGCAGATATATCCCCCATGATAAAAGTGGTGTAAATATACTCATGCCGTTACAAAATAGGGCAAATATATCCTTTTTGCTGACGGATTTTTTTTAAAAATTATTTAGTTTATTTTTTAATTAAAAAAATACCATGTGGTTTTAAAAAAAAAAATTCTACCCTTTTTTTTTAGTAGACATATTTTTCTAAAGCCACATGATAATTTTTTTCTGGTAGGTCAGGTCTGGCTCTTTTAAAAAGATGGGTAGTCTTATTTTTTTTTAAAGCCATAGAGATATGTTTTTAAATGAACCAAACCCGATCCACTAGAAAAAAATTTGCCATGTGGCGTTAGAAAAATATGTCTACTAAAAATAAAATGGGTAGACTTTTTTGTTAAAGCCACATGGCATTTTTTTAATTAAAAAATAAGCTAAATGATTTTTGAAAAAAATTCATTAGCGAAAAGGGTATATTTGCACTATTTGTGTAAGGACAGGGGTATATTTGCACCATTTTGTAACGGTAAAGGTCTATATACACTACTTTTTTAATAAAAATATATCTAATCTAAATCGTAAAATTAAGGGGTGTATTTGCACCTTTGGCCTTAGTAGAATTAGTAAGCCACAAAATAGGCAAGTAGCATTCTACACCAAGTTAAATTGTACTTATTTTTTACTGCACAACAATCAGCATATATAAAATAAAGTAATCCTTATCTTTTTCATGTAATTGGATTTGGAGCAATATAATACACTTACTAGATATTTGGAGCATTGTTAATAAGTGACTAAGTTAGTATTTTAATTTCCACATATATGGAACAGTTCAAATTCCAAATTTCCTATAAATTTGGATTTTTTGTATAGTAGCCTTATTTAATTTAGCTTAAGAATAATTTTTGTCTAATGAAAATTAAGATAGTTTCTTAATTGATATGGAAATCAAGCCGATTCATTCCGTCAAAGAATTACGTACATAGCATATTTTTTTTGAAGCTACCGGCTTTTATCTAGCAAAGATCAAAGCTACGTAATAGATAAGACTTAAAATCTCACTTGTTATTTGAATAATCGTCTTCTAATTTAATTAATACATGAATCCTTTAGCGTGATTAACATTTTCTTGAAATGTCAATTCCGGAAAATGAACAATAAATTATTTTAAGTCAGATAAATGAGCTTGTACTTGTCTCCTTATAGTCAACAAAGCAAAAAACAACCACTCCTTTGGAGTAGAATATCATCCCTGAGGAAGTTTCTTAGAAGGTTATGAGAACTATAGTCTATAAGCTATTTTTTTGTTGGGCAAATGAAATCGAGGTACTAAATGTGATTCTGCATTGTAAAGAAACCCCAAGGTCATTTTCATAAGAAAATTTAATCCCAGTTTGTTGAGCAAAATCAAACAACAATATTGTCGTTTCAAATGTTTTCTCTTCCATTTCCTTGACACTATACCGTATTTGAAATAAAACTTGTAAATGAAGTGAATAGACAGTAAAATCAAGAGAGAAAATAATTTTCTCAGCATATCTTACCTTCCTCTCAACTCCCTATTGACAAAATAAATCCAGTGACATCATTGAATTATGTTGTCCTCATCATAATTAATTAAGGTACTCCCAATTCGATGAAATACACTTTATTACTTTGAGACTAGAAGAAAATGTCACTGTTGTTTATGGGCATAAGAAACCTTGAATTTTATCTTCTTATTACACATGAAGACAAAATCAAATTGAGTTAATCCATTGATAATCTTCCACGCAAAATACTAAAATGCATTCGTTTCCAAATGTTTGAGTATCCTTTTTACTATATTTTGCTGTACTTTGTGGAAAAAAACGATGAAATTTTGACCTTGCTGCTATTATAAAAGTTGACGTCTGATAAAGTTCTAATCAATCTTCAACCATTAATTAATTAGACTCTGTTAATACTTATAAAACCAAAATCTAGCCATTTTGTTATATAAAGTTGTTGAATTGAACGCAACCATGGAAATCTAGAAAAAGTAGGTAAGAGTCTACGTGTGTAAAGAACTTAAAATGAAGAA
The DNA here is from genome assembly GCF_019175385.1 of Lycium barbarum. Lineage (NCBI taxonomy): Eukaryota > Viridiplantae > Streptophyta > Magnoliopsida > Solanales > Solanaceae > Lycium > Lycium barbarum. The sequence continues at coordinate 14,851,136 of NC_083340.1, forward strand.
TATAGGAGAGAAGAAGAGCCAAAATAGATATAGAGACAAAGCAGTACCTACTAGCTACTGGTAGATAGTTTGAAAATGACAAAAAGGATGACGATTTGGATGATGCTATGTGACAATGTCTACAACAAAATTAAATACGTATTTGAAGTCAAACAAACCTTTGGATTATTTAGGTATGACTTGGCAAAGATATAATTAAATAAAAATATACTTTTCCTAATGATTTAAACTTTTAGATAAAATGATCTCACTGGTACGAAAGTAGATAAAGGATTTGAGTTTACATTTTACTGCCACCCATTATGAAAAAATATGTCATGTGCTTGACCCATAAAAAACAGGCCCACATGAGGGGAGGTGTTAAGATATAGTAATAGTTAAATAAAAATAGCTCTCTCTCATAACTTATCTTTTTAGGTGAGATGGTCCCGCTCTTTAACATAAGTAGGAGCCCGTTTGGATTAGCTGAAAAAAAGTGGCTTTTAAGCATAAATGCTTAAAGTTATTTTATAAATAAACAGTTACATGTTTGGATAAAAGTGATTAAAGGGTTTTTAAAAGTAAGAGTAGTATTGAAATTAACAAAAAATATAAGAGATAAAAGGGTAAAGTTGTTAGTCAAACCAAAATGGCTTTTAAGCAAAAAAAAAAATAAGTTGGGGTTGAGCAACTTCTTAGTTTTGGCTTATTTTAAGCACTTTTTAATTTAATTTAAGCTGTTTTTTATTTTTGTCAAACACTCAAATAAGTTTAAAATATCTTATAAGCTAGTTTGACTAACTTGTAAGCCAATCCAAATAGACTCTAGGCCTCTGGCGAAAAGCTTTATCTTGTGCCTCATTATACAATAAGACACAAGTTTTTTTTTTCAATAAACCATAGCATTGATTGTGAGCTATTAGTGTGGAGAGTTGGGCTTGACCATACATGTCTCTATTGCTCCAAAAACTTACAAGATTAGAGGAGGACATGGATCTAACATAACCATTAATACAATTTGATCCCAAAAAAAGAAATTTACAAAAAGAATTAAGCCTATACATAATTCTTTCATACAAAGAAAGGTAACTTCAACTTACAAAGAAATTACTTTATCATATCTCCTCCCTCATAAAGAGCTGTAATTTGTCCAGTTGAATCAGACCTTTAACCTCTTTTGAAAGCTGTTGATGAGAGGCATGGAAGGTTTTGTTTCCACTAGTCTGATGCTAATTTAGTGAATTAAAAAAATCCACTTGATTGCCCTCTCTATAGCAGTGGATATTCTAACAGTAGCATTTTTGCACATATCAGATATTTAGAAATCTGCTTCTTCAGCTTCATGTTGGCAATATCCCTATTGACTATCATCAAAGAGTCAAGCTCTAAGTTCAAGCTTTCCATGTGATTATCAATGCACAGTTGAACTCAATACATGGGTGCTAGAGCTTCTGCAGAGTTATTATTGTTGCTTTGAATAGACCAAAAGAAAGCCATGACAAAGTTACCATTACTATCTCTGATGATGCCTGTATTCCAACCTTTCCACTTACCTTGGTGTAGCTTCCATTCACCAGTTTCAAGTTTAATTCAAGTGACTTGTTTGATGTTCACTCTAGACTTCAACATTTCAACTGTCACACATATTATGACATGTACCTAAGAGAGCATGTTGGGTACGTTGTCTGTACAACTGCTTGGGTGTTCCAAATTGAGTGGTATTCCATTATGTTGTGATACATATTCCTTTGATTTCCAAATTTGCAAGCTGTCCATTCCTTCCAAAATTTCCAGCAAATTATCACTGGAGCAGTTTGGAGGATGAGTTTGTGAACTAGATGTGTGAGGTTTCAGTTCTTTTCACCAATTAGTGGACCAAAAGTATAAGATTTGAGTCGACAAATTTGTGGGAAAAAAAAATATCTTACAAAATTCGCGCAAAATATGTAAGCCACAAAATAATGGAGAAACTATATTAAAGTATTCCGGTTGATTAATTAGACCCGACTCAACTTCCACTAGATTTGTTGTTCGATCTGTTATGTATAAAACAATATATCAAGACATAGAGATTCTATAAATTTAAATTTGGGTCACAAATTAGATGATAATATAATTAAATTAAAATTCTGGATCTCATTTTGAAGTCAAACCAAAGTAAGCTAGATCATATATATATATATATATACAACTCGACTACACCCAAATCATTTAACCACTACTTAAAAAATTGCTCCTCAGTATAATCTTAACAATGCATTCACAGATAATCTTTCTCCATATCAGCTGATACCATATTTCCAATAATTATTATTGAACTGACTACTTTCTAGAATTTTAAACTATAATTATCAACAGAAATAAGAAAGAATATCAAGTAAGAAAAAAAAATGTAAAGAATATCAAGTAGGAAAAAAATAATGTTTTGGTAGCTTTCCTACACGTGTTTATAAAATAATTATCGAAGATACATTTCCTCTACTCTATGAGATTGATACTACATTACCTAATCCTTATTGTAATTCAACCAATATACCAATTTGGTTCTTCCTCATGCTGAATAACTAAGCCAAAAATAGTCTCTAGATGACTTTGTTACATTCCTTGCCGTGTCGATTGAACCTTTCTCTGTACTACTATTAATTAATATAGGACAAAAAAAGTTGACCTTATTTAAGAATAATGTCCATGCAATTATAAAAACCATCATTTCTATGCTTATATCTCATAAACTATACATCTAAGTTCCAACTCTCTGTACCAAAGTCTCAAAATTACTATCTTCGTTTTTTCTTTCAAATACTTGTAAATGGGGAGGTACCCATGCTGCAACGTTGATGAAGATCTAAAGAAGGGGCCATGGACACCAGATGAAGATGAGAAATTGATGGATTATATTACTAAACATGGCCATACAAATTGGCAATTGATTCCAAAAAAAGCAGGTTTAAACAGATGTGGAAAGAGTTGCAGATTAAGGTGGACTAATTATCTCAGGCCTGATATTAAAAGAGGAGCATTCTCCATTGAAGAAGAAGAAACCATCATCAACCTACATTCTCTTCTTGGAAACAAGTAATATTTTTCTCCCAATTTATGTGACATATTTTTCTTTTTAGTACGTCTGAAACAGAATATCATCTTTTTAGATTTAGATTTGAAATTCTCATTTTACATTTAATAAAATGATTTATATATAACCACATAAATGTCACATAAATTCGTGCTTCAAAAGTTTTTTATTCGTGCTTTCTTAAATTCCGTGTCTAGTCAAATAATGTCATATAATTTGAGACAGACGAAAAGTCTACAATCTTCAATACCACCCCCCCCCCCCCCCCCACCCCCACCCAAAAAAAAAAACCCAATCCCTCATCTTCTCTCCAACAACAGAATAAAACTAAAATAAAGGAAAAAATGTTGGATTAATGATGCACCGGAATAAGTAAAGAAAAATTAATTTATTAATATATTTTAACAAGTTATAACATAATTAGGCTTAGTTTTCAAGTTGCTCATCCTACTTATTAGGTTGCTTGTAGAGCTGTAGCTTTATACTCCCCCATTCCAATTTATACTTTTTAAAAGTCTTCATTTCTTTTTTGAATTCTATATTGAATCAAATCATATCACATAAGTGATCCGATAGCTAAAAGTTTATTTATATCATCATTATACTAAAGTTAAACTCATGCATATATCAACTTTTACTTGTAGGTGGTCAAGAATTGCAGCTCATCTTCCAGGAAGAACCGACAATGAGATCAAAAATTTCTATAATACTCATCTGCGTAAAAAACTGCTCAAATTAGGAATTGACCCCAGAACTCACAAACCAATATCTGACCTCAATTTGCTATTAAATCTTTCTCATCAGTTCACTTCTAACCATAATAATCATCATCTGATGAATAATCCCTTAGTGTCTGCTCTTAGATTACAAGCACAAGTTACAGAAATGACCAAAATTCAACATCTTTTACAAGGCCTTTTTGCACCCATAACCAATTTTCAAGAAAATTTTGCAACAAGTTCAAGTCATTTTATCCCTCCATCTGAGGGAGTTGTAAATGTTTGTACCAATACCCAATTCTTGGATTCTTTGCCAGTAGATTGTGGTACAATTCCAAAATTGGATAATTCTACTTCTTGCATTTCAAATTGCTCAGAATTATCCTATCATCAGGGTGAATTTAACTCAAATATTAAGGTAGATAATTTCGAAGGACTAAGCAGCAGTTCAAAGAGACAGACAGATTATAATTCGCTTGAAGCTGATGCTCATGTAATTAATCAAGATTATGAACCTAATACATTCTCGCAACTTAATGATAATATTGCAGCACTGGAGAAAAATCATGAGGGTGATGATGATTACAACAGTTCCTTCTGGAATGAAATTTTCCAATGATTTAATTGTTTTTCTTAATTAATTTATCTTACATGTCGTGATGGATTTACCTTTATTTTTTCTTAACTTTGTTCTATTTAGTTGCTCTAGAATATTGGTCGATGGGTTTTTATATATATAGATGTGTGTGTGTGTGGAGAGAGGATATATTTTGGTCAGTAAATATTGTTTAGGACCACAATTTTATGAATGTGTTATTTCCCTGTGTACAGTGTATATATTTGGAGCGATTATTAGTTTCTTTCATCTCATTTTCTGGAATACTTTAAACGTTGTAGCAAAGAGATAATGGTCAAAAAATACATCTAAAGTATCACTTTTTGGGTGTTTTCTACCTGAACTATCAGCGTTTGCGTTTCTTACCTAGACTATCAGTCTATCACCAACTACTTATCAAAACACACCTCGAAATTAATGAGCCAGCTGCCATGTTTTTTTACCATTATCTCAATAGTAAATAATACTGTTGAAATTATTAAGAGACAAATTCTATTTAATAGACTTAAAATCGACAAATTTAATTTATATCTTGAAATTATTATTGGAAAAGGTCTGAGATTTTTCGCTAAATTTTTGCCTTTGTATCTCCATTCATCTAAGCTAAGCTACCTTAATTTTATAAGGTAAATGAACAACCTGCCCATGATGAATATATTATTCAAGATTACTTAATTTTGCCTTCTGTTCCACTTCTAGTCCGTTTAAACTTTGACTTGTATTTGTTTTTGCTTTTAATGGAACCACAAAATGAAATAGATGAATTCCACGTATTCAAATTCTTAAAAAATAATGATTCAGATTTATTCCTCAACTTTTGACTGTAATTGAAAATTCCCTCAAGCTAAAGCTCCGACAAAGGTCGAGGGCAAAAACAAGATTTTTTCCTAATGATAGGGATAATATTAGATCAAGTCTAATAGAGGAAACAGAAGTACTCCATTTCAAATTTTACAGGAGCAATATACGATTGTTAAGATTAAAATAAGGGAAGTGTAGCAAACAGTCTTAAAGTAGTCTAAGTGACAGTTGATGAAATAGAAATGAGAACCATGCAAGATCAGAATTTATATCTAGCTAGTAGAACAAAAAAAAAAGTTTGTTAGAAATTCATTGTTCACATTTGTTTAAACCTGATGAATAGATTTACCCAATATTGTACTGGTTAGAAAACACGAATATCAGTTAAAAACTCAAGGTACCCGTAAATTGATTTTAATATTCAAGTTATAAACAAGAGAACTATTATCCTTGGAGAAATTATTTGTTCTTTTTTCTTGTACGGGCTAGTTTTCTCCATACAAATTGGTAAAGATAAACATGGTAGACTATAAACTAAAGACACAGTAGCTCAGTGGGATATAGCGGATGATTTTTTATTTTATTTTTTTAATTTAAAGCCACCTTGGGATGGAGAATTAGGCTTGACCCTTACCTCGTATATTAATAACCAGAAGGAGAATACATGTATTAGAGGTATAATTAGCCTAACCTTTTCCACAGTTTCTAAAATCAATGAACAAGCTCATTGCTTTACGATATCTTCTACAAGAACTAGTCTTGAGGTATCCACAAAAATTAAGACCATACTTTATAACTTTACTGAGGGCTAGACTCTCATAACCACAGTTAAGAGCCCAAATGATGAGGGTCAGTCTATACATGAGGTACCACATCATACAACTTGATTTCATTGATATTTTTGTTCCTAACTCGAAAGTTAGAATATCCCTACTCATCCATATTTACAAGTCCTTTCACTTGCCTTGAGAGTTCTTCAAAAGAGTTGTATATCTTGGAGTTCTGAGTTGAGTGACTTAGAGTCGCAAGTTTATTAGCTACTATGTTGGCCTCCCTATAACAATGTAGCATGTTCCATGTAGTTCCATTCAAAGAATGTCTTATCTCTGATTATTGAGCCAATTTGCCAGGGAATTTTAAAAACTTTTTTGATCCAAGCTTGGAGTAACATGGAGCCAATTCCAAGAATGAGTTTGGAGACGCCAATCTAAATGCACCATTTGATCCCAAAAAGCATAGCCTTAGCTTTTGCTAGATTATTGGATCTATTGCCAAAGTTTACTGAATATGCCACTCTAAATTGGTGGATGATTTGGCTTGTTCTTTGTGTTCAGCTGCTAGCTGCACAAGAGGTTGGAGCATGATGTCCAATTTTTTGCTTGACTGGTTCTGTATATACTAGAGGTGCTTAGCCCGTGCTGACGTGCTATGCACGGGCCCAATATTTAGATATTAACATATATATTTCATCCTTTCCACTTACAAATCAATATAAATATATATAAATCACTATTAATTAATATAATGTTTGGTTGTTTTCTTTAATTTTCTCATAAATAGGAGTAATACATAAGCTTCATGATCTTCTCCTGTATTTTGCACTGACAACGCATGTATAATACCTAAACTCGATATACATATATAGTACACTAATTTTATATGAACCAAAAAAAAAAAAAAAAAAAATGAGTTCAATTTTGGGTGCTTAATGGTCTTTACTTCTTCTTGCTTATATAAAACAGTTACTGTAATACATATTAAGAATAGAGATAATATTTTTGGGTGAAAATCATTTACACCCCTCAACTATGCTTTAAAAATCAAACTCCCCCTTCAACTTTAAACAATAGACGTTCCCCCCCCCCCCCCCCCCCCCCAACAATCCTAATTAAATTTTTTAAATGCCTATTTTACCCTTACATTATCAGATTTTGTCTTCTTCTTCTTTTTTTTTTTTTTTTACTTCTTTAAAATCATGATACTTCTTATTTTTTTTAATTTATGTAATAAATTTCTCATAAAAAATAAATATTATCTTCTAGACAAAGAAAAAAGTGAGAAATATTAATTGTGAAGATAAGTTAATGATGTTCTATAATAAAATAAATTAGCAGAATAAATAAAAAATTAACTTTATTAAAAGTAATCAAAACTTTAATATTTATTTTATACAAGTGAAAAATAACAGATCATAATAACTTTATAAATATTTTTTTATGCAGGTAATGCAAAAAAAATTAAAAAATAGAGGAAATTTTTTAAAAATGATTTATTTATACTGTAAATGAATTTTATTATAATTTAAGAAAAATATTCCATTAATGACAACAAAAACTTGTTTATTTACATAAACAATAAAGAATAAGAGAGAAGTGAAACTTAAATATAATGCATGTACGTATATACATATATACTTACTGCATATAATATTGAAATAACAATCATCAAAAATAGCATTAGATTTTGTTACAAATTCATAAAAATATTATTCTACTTACAATGTTAATGAACTTAAATAAGAATCTATAAATACCTAGATTGAAAAAATAAATATTATATATAATATAAAAATGTATTATGGGGGATTTAAAAAACAAGGGTGAAATAGTCATTGCCTAGGATAAAGGGGGGAGAATGTCTATTGTTCAAAGTTGAGGGGGAAATTTGATTTTTAAAGCAAAGTTGGGGTTGAAAATGATTTTCACCCTAACATTTTTATATTTAGTTCTAGAGTTATTGGACTAAGCATATTTTACCCTCAATTAATAGAAACATGCACTTTGACCTCTTTGCTTGTGGTATTCACAATTTTACCATAATTGTTAATTCTTCTACCATTTAATTAGCCATGTATTATGTTAAGCTTATGTTGTTACTCTATATTCGATAGTAACATAGATCTAAAAATAGTCTAAAATATAACATATTTCCTACATAAAGAAAAACGGTTCAACATACACGCACATTTCAATCAATTAACAATTAGATGTGCTGAGCAAGATATTACAAGAATTTAAATCGAAATTTATCAATAGTTGAGGGACCAAAATGATTCTTATTAATCCTTTAAGGGAAAATTAGCAACAACTTTTTCCAAGCAGAACAAATTATGGTTTAAGATCCACTAAGGAAGTACTGCTAGGAGATGATATGGCTGAGAAAGTAATAAACAAAATGGGATAAAAACTAGATTAGTCCATATCAGTACCACGTCTTTACAAGCTGGAAATAAAGGCCCCGTTTGTCTATGGATACCAAAAAATATTTCACTTTTATTTGAAATTTTAGAGTTGGAGTTGTATTTGACCATAGTTTTTGGTGAAATGTAGTTATAAAAAAGTGAAAAAAGTAAATTTTTTTGAAAAATAAGTTTTTTAAGTTTTTGATATTTCGGAATACAACTTCAAGTTGTATTCGGAATTCTCATGGCCAAATGCTGATTCCAAAAAAAAGTGAAAAAAAAAATTCGATATAAAGTGAATAATTCTTACGGCGAAATGGGGGCAAAATCTTTTATTGAATAGTTCAGTGGGGCCCTACTTTATAGAGCTGAATGGTTTCAAACTGCTTGCGCATGAAATGAAAAATTCAAGATGGACCAACCTTTTAGGATAGAACAAAGAAGATAAGAAAAGACTAAATTATCCCTATCAGGAAGCGCACATGTCATTGAACAGGTGTGCTTCTAGAGTCTTATGTATAGCTGTAATTCCCCTAATGTGGCTTAGCAAACTATTACTTGAGAAATCATGCTTGTTAAAATTTAGGGAAAACACATATTTCTAAATTAATTAATGACTAGGATAATATTAAGGATAGATAAAACTCGACAGCAAATTTAATTTGGAATGGGACCCCTGTTAACACGAAAATTTGCATTCTCATGTAGAAGATCTACAATAGTAATTCAAGTAGGCAACACATTGAGATTGCCTGCATGAATTACTAGTGTACCCTAATTATTAATTATTGGGTTAGAAATTCTAAGGAATTATTATTGATACACTACTTTAAATTATGATTGATTGATATCAACCATAAGATGATTTAGTAATAATTAGGGGTGATATAATAAAATTTTCATTCTATTTATGATTCTTCAAGGGGTGTGCCAAACCAATTCCGGACAGGTAAAAATAGACGGAGAGAGTAATTTTTTGATTTATTTTGGGATGGCCAATCTGGCCATATCTTTAATTGTACTTGATTAAAAACCCATAATTCATACATTAATGCAGAGCGCAATCATAAAAGATATCAATTTCTATACACAGTCAAGCATGAATGACACAACCAATTATAAAAACAGTATAGAGAAGGAAATTAGAAGAGGATGAGTTGTGAATTAGATGTGTATAAGCTTCCAATAATTGATTTTAGGAAGCAAGGGTTGAAACAAGGAAGTGAAGAAAGGGTTAAATGTACAATGCTTTAGAAGAATTTGGGTACCTCAACCCAACACCTCTTTTCTCTCCATTTATTTTATTATTTTACTCCTTTTGTCTCATTTTAATTGTTGTTTTAATTTAGCTCGAAAAAATTATCTCTTTAGGAATTTAAAATTAAAGTAGACAATTATTTTCAACTATATTTTCTGAACATGAAAGAAGTATGCATAATCTTAAGAGGAAAAATTAAAACTATTGTTAGGTTGTAGTTTATAACAAATTAATTAGTAGACTGTTTATAATAATGTGTAGAGTGTAGACTTTAAGTTATTGTTCATCTTCGACTACCTCAAGCTCAAATATGAAATTTCACACAAAACTATATTAAATATTTACCAAGCTCCCTTAAAAATTGAAATATAAGTTCTCCAAGAAGAATCTGTTAATTATAACAACACTCAATTCAAACAAATAACAACTTCGCAAAACCCATCTAACGAAGCTTCAAAATGAACTTCAATGTAGTTTTGTTCTTCTCCTTCAAGTTTATTCAAGCTCAAGTTCTTCCACATACAAGGAATAACATTGGTTCTGATTTATTTGTTGAGTTTTAAATTTGCCTCAGAAGTTTTAAAAATATGAAAAAGCCCCGACCACACTTAAATTAAACGTGATTTTGGCTTTTTCAAGGACCGAAAATAAAGAGAAAGGAAAATAGAATTTATTTTAAAAGAAAAAAATTAAAAAACTTGAAAGGTCGCATCAACTTATATTTCCTGCTTTCCAAGTTCAGAAAGGATAAATTAAGCCAAATTTCTTCCTACTTTTCTAGGCAACATCAGCCAAATTATACTTTTACATAATTTTGACTGAATTGTATGTCTCTAACTTCTTTTCATTTGATTATAACATCTTGATTTTCACTAAGACCTAGATGAAAAAACATTAAACAAACGCGACCCTTGACTACTTCTAGATGAAGAAAACACAATTAAACAAGCAACTGAGGTAAGAAAGAAGAATACTTTCCGGCATATCCTACCTTCCTCCCTACCCTTCTATAGAATAAAGATGAAAAATTAATGATGTCCATCCAATTAAAAGTAATTAATCCCGCCAAGTAACATTGACGTGAGCTGGTTACATTTTTGTCAGTATTCACCTTACTTTTACGGATGTCAAAAGTGGATCGAATATTATAAAAACTAACTAAAATGTCGTATACCATTCTTCCCGTTGAAGACATAATTAAAAAATGAAAATATGTTTTCTTTAGTAATTTAAACTTTTAAGTCGTGAGATGGTCTCATCAGGGGCGGAGGGAGGAAGGGCAAGGGGTTCATCCGAACCTCGATCCTTCGGCTGAAAATTATACTGTTTATGCATGGTTAAAATTATTTTTTTATGTATATATACCAGACGTTGAATCCCTTTGGCTTCTTCGTGTGTTTACTTTTTCATATTTTGAACCCCCTTAGTGAGAATTCTGACTCCGTCATTGGGTCAAATACGTCCACATAGTATTAAAGCAGACAAATATCAGACCTATATGAGCGGACTTATTTTGATATACTTAACTAAGTAAATTAAAGTGTTCTCCCCCACAATTTTGCTAAAAATGTTTTTCTACTCTAAAGTATGTTCTTATTGTATTAAGTAGTATGTAAGTTGCATTATATATAATATATATCCTTTTAACAAAAGGGAAAATGCACGGGAATATTAAATGTCTTCCAATTTCTTTTCACCATTTGAAGCATACAGTGACGATCATTAGGTGGCTGCAATATTTTACGTGGACTGCATGGATGCATGCATTATTTACGGAAGATGTTGCTGATGAGGGAACTATCTGGATCAGGGAGGTTATTTACCAAACAAGATTTCACAAGTCAAAGCTCAAAAAATTATAGTCAAATCACAGAATCAACATAGCAAAATTATAATAGTATATGTGTAGCTACGGTATTATAGATAGATACACTTGTTACATGATGAGGATTGAGGATCTTCAACTGATATCCGATACATCATGCATGACTTCGATTCGTTTCTTTTGCGTGAGTATTCGAGTCAAAATTGTTAAGTTAATTTGTGGATGGAAATTAACTTGCATACATAACAAATTTAGTAAGTTATTTAATGAAACTTTGATAGTAAGCATATATATGTTCTATGCATGGTTCTGTGGATATGTTCATCAATGTGAATCATCAAATTCGTACATTTATTGATCCTTATATGCATAGCCCACATGTGGATGTTGCAGAAATATTCCCTCCGTTTCAATTTTTTCTTACTTTCAATTTTGGTCTGTTTAAAAACAAATTCTTAATTTGATAATTCTTTAATATCAACATTCACGTGATATATTTAAGACCACAATATTAAATAGCATCTTAGTACATTTTACAATGTAAGATTACAAAATTTAAAAATGTATTTTATTAAATTCTGCGTCTAGTCAATTTAAGCCAAATAAATTGAAACTGAGTGAGTACTACTTACTACGTACCCAATTGACGGGAAGATACCCAATTGCCACCGTGAAAATGCAACGGTACCTCTTAGCGTACTTAAGACTTTGACAAAGCTTTTTAAAACCAAAACAGAAAAAAAAACCATTGATTGTTGCTATATTTGGAATCACCATGACAATGGTCCAATTGATGTAATTGGTTTATGAATTCCTATTGATTGAAAAAATATATAATTAAAAAATTAAAATGCAATCTAGACTATTATATAGTCATTACAGGTTAAATCAATCTAACCTCGTGAAACTAGATTTTCTTGTATCCCTCACACTTACGACATCTTTTACAATTATTATTTTCGATTGCTAGACATTTATAAAGTTAATTTCACAATTCGATGCAAACAGCCAATATGGTTGGTAGGCCAAATTTTCGTCATTTGCTTTGTTCTTGAGATTCAATGATAAAAGAATTTAACTCACAGTTCCACACTCTTTAATTAACAATTCCAACTCGCAACTTATAATCCTATCTAATCGATCTTTTACTAATTTCTCATTCAAAGTTCTGCAGCCTACATTAAACTTCTTAGTTATACAACATATAGCATATAAAGCCTACACCCTATGCACTATTCAATATCACATCTATATAGTACTTCTTTGTTGTTGAGATATACCAATGGGAATCAATGAATAACAGCTAAAGGATAAAATATCAATTAAACTACTAAGATTTAATTAATTAGCTAGTGTTATAAAAGAAGCTAAAAGAGTCACAATATTAAAGGATGAAAATCATAGAAATAGAATGACAAAAGAGGAGAGATTTTTACTATTCTTCCAAAATGTGTTACAAGTGTATTTCATATGAAAACTTATGCCTCTATTTATAGTGCTACATATGCATTCAATATATGAGAAAATGGAGGAACCATTAAGATGGTGGAGGAGAAGCATTATATTTGTGTATTGGACATCCATAATATATTTCATAACACTCCCCTTTGGATGTCCATAGATGATGTGCATCGTTAAAAACCTTATTGGGAAAAACCCTGTGGGAAAAAGCCTCAATGAAGGAAAAAGAGTACACATATCTAGTAATACGCTTCGAGAGTTGCCTCATTAAAAACCTTACCAAGAAAACCCAATGGGACAAAACTTGGTTAAGGAAAAAAGAGTACAACACGTATTTCACTCCCCCTGACGAAGACCAATATTCAGATGTCAGAGTCTTCGCATTCCAATCTTGAATATCATTTTCTCAAGAGTTGAAGTTGGCAAAAATTTGGTGAACAAATCTGCAGGATTGTCACTTGAACGAATTTGTTGCACATCAAGATCACCATTCTTCTGGAGATCATGAGTGAAAAATAACTTTGGTGAAATGTGCTTCGTTCTATCTCCTTTTATAAATCCTCCTTTTAATTGAGCTATGCAAGCAGCATTATCTTCATATAATACTGTGGGTATTTTTGTATCACACTTCAAGCCACATCTTTCTCTGATGAAATGTATCACTGATCTCAACCACACACATTCTCTACTTGCTTCATGAATAGCTATTATCTCAGCATGATTCGAAGAAGTAGCAACAATGGACTGCTTTGTGGATCGCCATGATATAGCAGTACCTCCACATGTAAACAGATAGCCTTTGTTAGTATAAAAGAGACTCATATCGCTAGTTCCCTTCAGATATCGCAATATATGCTTAACTCCGTTCCAATGTCTTCGTGTAGGAGAAGAGCTATATCTTGCTAGCAAATTAACAGAGAACGCTATGTTAAGTCTTGTAGCGTTAGCAAGATACATAAGTGCACCAATTGCACTAAGATATGGTACTTCAGGACCAAGAAGCTCTTCATTTTCTTCTTGAGGTCGGAACGGATCTTTACTCACTTCAAGTGAGCGAACAACCATTGGAGTACTTAAAGGATGCACATTGTCCATGTAAAATCTTTTTAAAACTTTCTCAGTATAGGCAGATTGATGGATAAAGATCCCTTTTGCGAAATGTTCAATTTTCAGACCAAGACAGAGTTTTGTCTTTCCGAGATCTTTCATCTCAAATTCTTCCTTCAAATATTCAATCACCTCTTGGAGCTCTTCTGGAGTTCCAATAAGATTTATGTCATCAACATAAACAGCAAGTATAATGAATCCTGATTTTGTTTTCTTAATAAAAACACATGGACAAATGGCATCATTTATATATCCTTCATTTATCAAGTACTCACTTAGGCGATTATACCACATGCGCCCTGATTGTTTTAAACCATATAATGATCTTTGTAATCTGATTGAATACATTTCCCGAGACTTTAAACCAAATGCTTCAGGCATTTTATATCCATCATGAATTTTCATATAAATTTCATCAAGTAAGCCACATAGGCTGTGACAGCATCCATCAGTATAAATAATGTGACATTTTTTTATGTTTGGACTGCTGGTCCAATAAACATTACGTTTACCAAGATGCATCATTTTACTTGGTAATTATTTCTACATCAACGTGCTTTAAGAGACGTAGTACTCAGATCCTCACAATCTTATACAATATTGCGTGCCATATTGTATCAAAGATATCGTCGACAAGATATCATTTTGTATCGGTTCGCAATTCGACATAACTTACTGAGATCTCATCACTTCATCATTTTCAGGTACCTGAACCTCGCATAAGGTTTCATGAAGTGTTATGTCGTCGGCTCTTCAAGAGCATTTTGCCTCCTTATTATGATCATTTGCTCCCTTTTTCAAGGATTATTATATTTAGAACAGATTAGTCTACCATGCTCCATGCATGTTGTAGACTCTGTCCTTCAGGGACATTAGGAGCATTTTGCAGATGAAATATGAAATAGTTGGGTCAGAAAATGCTTCCAGCATTTGACTTGAATTATCTGAGGATCATACTGATGATAATTCACAACATATTTCTTAGCTGCTTATTCTCTCCCCCTTATTTTAGTGACATATGTCCCCATTTTCTTTGGGAAAATCCATCTGTGTGCATCATGGTATATCCATTAATTATGTACCGCACATCAAATGCTAAAAGATGGAAATATCTAGTTCCTGACCCTGAACCAAATATGAGGGGAGAATTTATCAAAATTTATTGATCTGAAGCATACAAATGTTGTTGTATGCAATATATCATATCTCAGACCAACATCTGAAACTTTGTTCTCATAAGCAATGGTTTAGCTGTATTATGGAAGCATCTAATGCCAAACCAACTTAGATATAAACCAGCATTATCAAGATGATTGTCTTGATTACGTATTCTGAAAATTGTGCTTCCAACTCAATCATTTTGAGCAAGCAACTTCGTAAATGTCAAACTGCCAGTTGACAATAAACATACATGTGACCGTCTCATAGATGCATCTATTTAAGACATCACATTGCAGGTGAAGGGGCCCACATTCACCTTTTATATTTTTCAGAATTTTGGGGATTCAGTCCCAACATTAGCTGGTGTAATCAACTTATCATGAGAACAAGCAACACAAACAAATTTTTGAAGAATCTTCTAGTTCTTCAATATGTTTTAATACTCAATTAGCACATCAGATTTAAATCAGGACAACCAAAATGGTATTTCCAACTAATAAAATTATCTATATCCGTAAAACTTAAGTTTACCATGACGAGTGCTATTTATTTTAGTAAACTTCTGGTTTAATATTGCATGAGATTTTATGTCATAAACTTCTGGTTTATTGTGACATGTGATCCATCATACTCGGGTAACGTTTCATATACATATTTCTTACCCGTAGTAACTTAAAAATATTCAGTTTTCCAATCATTTGTAGTCCCAATGTGATAACCAATTTTATTGCTATTAAACTTCAGGTTTACTACGATTTATGACAATTACGATCTGGGATAAATGGTGCAATCATGTATAACCTCTTCAAGAGACTTTAATTTATTTTTCATAATCAGATATTATTTGAACACTGTTGGTGTCATGATACTCGTAAACAAACAATTATCTCTTCTGGAGTCCTTGATTTTTGTATCACCAAATATTGCGTAGATACTGCTAGTATCATGGGAAAAAAATTGGTTAGACACTACTGGTGTCATGAAAGAAACAGTAATTAAATGGACATTATAAATTGTAAATTCCGAAAAGTAAACATTAAGTTCTAACTTCAGTATTTGAAATATCTCCTTCAAGGAGACTAGCCATTAACATCTGAATATTTTGTATCAAAACAGCAACCACATAGTAATCACACCCTTCAGGAAAGGGATACACCAATGTTTATTTCCTTCAAGGAAATCAATAACAACTAATCATAATTTATCAATGTGGTTATAGTAGAAAGCACTTTACTCTGCTTCCTTTTTCTTTAAAATCATACTTTAATAAAATTATTCAAGATGTTTCTATATACGACAGGTACGTGTTGCAATGCCTTAATTTCATACCACACAAATAAAATGTATATTCCTTGTATTTGATCTCTCTAAGAGATAGGTTGTGGTATTTCTTCATTCACTTCGGGAAATGAATCCTGATTATTCAAATGTGCTTGCTATACGACATTTATCAATAACTCGTTATTTTCCTCAAGCACAAGAAGATATTGCTTCAGAATATTTCTCAAATATTTTACCGATTCTTTCTGCTTCATGAGTAAAGTTTAAAGTTTTACCACTTCGGGATTAAAGTTTAAATGTTTACTACTTCGAGAGTAAATTTTAAGGTCTTACTACTTCAGGAGTAGATCTCGGAGTTATTTACTACTTCAAGAGTAAATTTCAAAATTCTACTACTTGAGGAGTAGAGCTCGGAGGTTACAACATTCGGAGTAGAGTTCAAAGTTTGCTACTTCGGGAGCAGATTTATGAGTTTACTACTTCGGGAGTAAAGCATAGAATATTCGAAATATTTCTTCTCAATTATTCTACCTCTTCTGGAGTTGAGTCGTGATTTCTTCACAACCAAGAGCACGTCTGTATTGATAAGCTTTACTAAATATTATCACATTCACTTCAGGGAATGAATCTGTATTTTTTAGCTTTTATCAAAAGTTCTCATTCTTCAGGAATAGAACACAATCATTTGAACGTGTCTTAAGTATATCAAACCGTAATAGGTTAGAGCTTCTTCCAAAATATTGCTACTTCAGGAGTAAATCGAGGCATATATATGATGTAGAAACTTTTCTCTAACACATCTTCAACTGTAGCCATAGTAATGCATAGAAAATATTGTCCCTTCTGGTGATCATAAACTTAACAAGGTAATACTAAATGGATAACAAAAATTACCTTTGAAAGTGACGAATTCTGCTGATACTCGAAGGCAACCAAAGAACCATAAAATTAATGTCCAACAACTATGGAGATTATGGCAACAAAATTTTCAATGAACATCAAACGAGGAGTAATATCCAAGAATTCTATGTCTGTAGCTTATTAATATTTCCAAGGTATCTGTATACGGTAAAAACCGGATGCGAGGCAAACCGGTGGAGCGAGGGGGCCGACTGATCTGCCTTCTTCGTCATTCGAACGACCAAGCCCGGTGACCCGAGCATTCGCGGCTGTTGGTCCGAGTAGCCGTTGGTACATGTGCCGTTGGTCCGAGTAGCCGTTGGTCCGTGTGGCCGTTGGTCCGAGTAGCCGTTGGTCCGTGTGGTCGTTGGTCCGAGTGCCGTTGGTCCGAGTAGCCGTTGGTCCGTGTGGCCGTTGGTCCGAGTAGCCGTTGGTCCGGGTGGCCGTTGTACGCGGGTCAAGCGCCAGTAACGTCCTGTCCTGGTCAACTACCCACCATGCGTGTGTCAGACGGCGCCGTCAGTCTAATCCCACCAAATCCGTGCAGAGTTGTCCTTATTGCTATTATTTTATTAGCTCACATCACATGAGACCCATGGAGGTCACACTATAAATAGAGCACATCCCCCTCCTTTGTAAGGGCTGACTCCCTGGGATCAACAACATTTTTGTACTAGAAGATATATACAAATCTCTCTCTCAATATTAGATTTTGGTCCGGAATCATTGTGTTCATCTCTATTACTTGTTCAAACAAATAATACTTATATGTTAGTAGATGTATAAATCCACAGTGGTCCTCTAAGCATCATCGTTTTCTTCACATCTTAACCATACGAATATTGTATCCATCAAATATATCGAGATTCAAACACATATCCTATACCCGCGTACAAATTCAATTGATTTACCAAATTCGGGGTAAACAGTTTGGCGCCCACCGTGGGGCTAGGATAATAGTGGTCTTTCATCTTGATCTCTATCTTACCCATCAAAATCGGAAACATCTGCTGTCCGTCTCGGAAGAAACGGACCAAATGGCTAACAGTGGGCAATCTGGTCACGTCAACAACAACGAGATCGTGGCCGAAAATGAAGGCAGCGGGCCGCGAGGATTGCCAAACCCCACTGACCCTTTAAATACTAACAATTCGATTACTTTGTCCGGGACACAAGTCCAGAAAGAACCGGATAACCCGAATGATAATATTGACTTGCGTTTAATTTTTGAAATGTTGCAGGAACAGAGAGCGGCGATTGCTGAACAGGGAATCGCAATAGCCCGGTTGCAAAATGGAGGAGATGAAGCAACCCCGGGGAAGACGAAGGGTGTTGTCGAAATCGGAAGAAATGAGCCACGGATGGTCGAGAGTAACGGTTCCGGAGCCGGTTCCTCCACCGAGGTTCTAAAAATGCTCGAAACTTTGGCAAAACGGGTAGACTCGACCGAAAAGAGGGTCGAGACGTATAACTCCCGGGTGGATCAAATACCCGGGGCTCTACCTTTGCTAAAAGGGCCAAACTCGAAAAGGTACATTCAAAGGCCTTTTCCTCCGAGTGCGGCCCCGAAATTGATCCCGAAGAGGTTCAAAATGCCGGATATCCAAAAATATGACGGCACAACGGACCCTTGCGAACACGTGACCTTATACACCTGTGCTATAAAAGGCAATGATATGAAAGAGGATGAAATCGAATCCGTGTTGCTGAAAAAATTCGGGGAAACTCTGGCAAAAGGAGCATTGACTTGGTACGATCATCTGCCCGAGCATTCAATCACTTCTTTCGAAACGCTCGCCGATGCCTTCATAAAAGCACACGCCGGAGCCAAAAAGGTGCAGGCACGGAAGGCGGATATTTTCCGAATTGCCCAAAGAAACGATGAGTTACTGCGTGAATTTGTCAGCCGGTTCCAAAGGGAACGAATGGAGCTTCCCCCGGTTCCGGAGGAATGGGCTGCACAAGCTTTCACAAAAGGGCTCAATGTTCGGAGCTCGACGGCTTCGTTCAAATTAAAGGAAAGCTTGGTGGAATACGAGGCTGTGACATGGGCAGATGTCCATAACCGGTACGAGTCGAAGATTCGGGTGGAGGATGACCAACTCGAGCTTCCCCCGGGGCCCGTAAATATGAACAAAAGTCTGGAGAGACCAAGGAAGAATTACGAACCGGAGGCCAGATCGTCGAGGGAGAGGTACCAGCCATATTCTCATCCGGAGAAACCAAGCTTCAGGTCGGACTAAGGTATGGACTCCTCGTGTTTTTCTATTGACCTCTTTCTTTTTTTTTGCAAGAAGTCAAGTACCGGATAAAGTTAGAATCTAGGTCTGAAAACACGTGTTGCACTATTTTCCTTAGTACGGTTTTGTCCCAAAATGGGTTTTCCGACTAGGTTTTTAATGAGGCAACAAGTACAACGTGTTACTCAACAAAGATAAGGGACCAGCACCCGGAAACTCGAGGTCACACCCTCCGAAGTGGGGGCTTGATAGCACTCACCCGACCTCGCAGCTCGGATAAATACTAGGGGACTTATACCCACATCGAGGTTTACCCCGGTTAGCGGAAAACGAAGGGGCTCAACAAGTCAAGACCGGACCAAACGATCATAATGAATCGTGTCCCATTCAACATTTGCTACGGCAAAACAAAGGCCCGGCCACCGGCCATAGCCTCCGATGTAAGGACCAAACGATCATAATGAATCGTGTCCCATTCAACATTTGCTACGGCAAAACAAAGGCCCGGCCACCGGCCATAGCCTCCGATGTAAGGACCAAACGATCATAATGAATCGTGTCCCATTCAACATTTGCTACGGCAAAACAAAGGCCCGGCCACCGGCCATAGCCTCCGATGTAAGGACCAAACGATCATAATGAATCGTGTCCCATTCAACATTTGCTACGGCAAAACTAAGGCCCGGCCACCAGCCACAGCCTCCGATGTAAGGACCAAACGATCATAATGAATCGTGTCCCATTCAACATTTGCTACGGCAAAACTACGGCCCGGCCACCGGCCATAGCCTCCGATGTAAGGACCAAACGATCATAATGAATCGTGTCCCATTTTTCATTTACTACAACAAGGCAGAAGGAATTAAAATTCTCATATGTACAAACATTTTGCAAACACAAAGTCATCAAAGGCTGGTATAACAAAATCTTGGGTGTCTTTCTGTTAAAAGGACTTCGCCCCGATGGTAACCGCCGTATTCCGGCACTGCCCCACTCACATACTCTATATCGAGGATTGTGCCCGAAATTCGACAAAGGTGACAAGGTCACAATGACCCAAGCCAAAGCTCGGCAAATTCTCCCAAAACGGGGATTGCTACATCAAAAACTTTGCCAAGGTTGAAAAAATACCGACCCTGAAGAAAATGCCTATCTTAATTCGGAGACATCTGAACTTATGAAGCATCGGATAAGTCCCACGGGCACGGTGAATTAACGGCTATGAGTCGACCTGTCCTAAAACGGACCAACGATCATGACCAAAATAATGGCAAACATTCAAAACGAAGAAATTAGAAGGTAACGACGAGCTGACAGGGCCACCGGTTTCGGAAGTTATCCACTCCCCGTTACTCCGATAGATCGGAGATCCGGGAAGTGTGGGGCTATCTGTATACGGTAAAAACCGGATGCGAGGCAAACCGGTGGAGCGAGGGGGCCGACTGATCTGCCTTCTTCGTCATTCGAACGACCAAGCCCGGTGACCCGAGCATTCGCGGCTGTTGGTCCGAGTAGCCGTTGGTCCATGTGTCGTTGGTCCGAGTAGCCGTTGGTCCGTGTGGCCGTTGGTCCGAGTAGCCGTTGGTCCGTGTGGCCGTTGGTCCGAGTGCCGTTGGTCCGAGTAGCCGTTGGTCCGTGTGGCCGTTGGTCCGAGTAGCCGTTGGTCCGGGTGGCCGTTGCACGCGGGTCAAGCGCCAGTAACGTCCTGTCCTGGTCAACTACCCACCATGCGTGTGTCAGACGGCGCCGTCAGTCTAATCCCACCAAATCCGTGCAGAGTTGTCCTTATTGCTATTATTTTATTAGCTCACATCACATGAGACCCATGGAGGTCACACTATAAATAGAGCACATCCCCCTCCTTTGTAAGGGCTGACTCCCTGGGATCAACAACATTTTTGTACTAGAAGATATATACAAATCTCTCTCTCAATATTAGATTTTGGTCCGGAATCATTGTGTTCATCTCTATTACTTGTTCAAACAAATAATACTTATATGTTAGTAGATGTATAAATCCACAGTGGTCCTCTAAGCATCATCGTTTTCTTCACATCTTAACCATACGAATCTTGTATCCATCAAATATATCGAGATTCAAACACATATCCTATACCCGCGTACAAATTCAATTGATTTACCAAATTCGGGGTAAACAGTATCAATACCACTGAGACCTACTTATTGTTAACACCACTAGAATTAACAAAATAAGTAACACAGAGATTATCACCATCAACTAATGGGTGATGATATATATCCCACCTGTTTTGATATATCATTCATCATTCAGATACGGATTCAAATTCGACCATAATTACTTACCTGGAAATTGGTTTGAGAATGGTACTCTCACCGTTCTACGAATCTTTAAACCAATGCACTTTGATCGTTTCAAAATATTTGCTCAAGGTAGAGTCTCGTGCTGATAACGTGTTATAAAATGAAGCTAAAAGAGTCACAATATTAAAGGATGAAAACCATAGAAATAGAATGACAAAAGAGGAGAGATTTTTACTATTCTTCCAAAATGTGTTACAAGTGTATTTCATATGAAAACTTATGCCTGTATTTATAGTGCTGCATATGCATTCAATATATGAGAAAATGGAGGAACCATTAAGATGGTGGAGGAAAATGGAGAAACCATTAAGATGGTGGAGGAGAAACATTATATTTGTGTATTGGACATCCATAATATATTTCATAGCTAGGAATTTATTTGAACGAATAATGTATCTTCCCCATTATTAATTGCTTTCAGTACACGTTAAAAGGAAGCTTTTAACAACTCCCTAAACCATGACCAATGAGCCGACAGATTTTAACTAAAGTTGGTTGCAGCTGCCAACAAGTTTGTATTGTCTGAAAAGGACATCAGAGTTATACTTTTGCCACATGAATTCTACTATTCACTTTTCTTTTCTTTTCTTCCTTTATTTCTCTTTTAGTTTAGCAATTCATAAACTGATAAAATAAAATAAAATAATTTTACAATATCAGATTAATTGAATAATTCCATATAATTGTTCATAATTAATGAAATTAATAACCTAGAAAACAGGATAGATCAGATAACATGCTTCAACTGGTAAATTTATTTGATAGTATAATATTTTTTGCACTGTCAGAATATGTGTGACGGATGTCATTTTCTATAAAATGTTTAAATTATCACAAAAAAGTCATTTTCTAATGTTTGATTATCGAACACATGTTCCATCAAAAGAGGAAAACGATCGACTTCTCTCCCCTATGGATGAAAGTCATTGTCCTTACGAAAATATAAACTTTTAACCTCAATTATTTGTTATAATTAACATTTAGATACTATTATTATTCTTTAGAACTCAAAGTTTTCATGGAAGCACTCTTTGATTTGAAATATTATTACTCTCTCGGTCCCAATTTACGTGATACATTTTCCTTTTTAGTCTGTCCCAGAAAGAATAATACATTTCTATATTTAGAAATAATGTACTCCCTCCGTCCCATATTATTACTTGGCCACTTTCCCTTTTCCAGGCCCCTTAAGAAATCATATATAAAATTATAAATAAAAGATTGATTTTACTATCTTACCCCTATCTCTCTCCAATAGATACATTCTAATCAATATTGACTATTTTCAAGAACATTTAATACTAAGGGTAAGATAGGAAAGATATAATTAATTTTATCTTGATTTTAGTAAATGAACAAGTAATTTGGGACATATATTTTTAGTAATGTGGCAAAAAAATATGGGACGGAGAGAGTAACTTAAAACTTCCCTTTTTAGAATAACCTTAATGAAATAATTTACAGCTACACAAATATCTACGACTTATTTTATACTACAAATTTCAAAAATCTTTCTTTCTTTCTTAAATTTCGTGCCTAGGGTATTAACTTATATATATATATATTCCCCAGAAAATATTTTGCCACTCATCAATAAATGAAAATACCGGAAAGATATTTTGAGGGGAAGTTATTATTATGATATTAATTAGACAAGACCCGAATCTCCCGCTCTTAATTCATCTTATAGTGAAAGTTGAATCTATCAATCAGTTGAAGTTACTTAATTCTTTCTTATCCATCAGGGTTAAACTGATATCACGGCAACTATTGGTGAATCAACAGTTATATATGTACCCATTATTGTGTATCCTTTATATTCTTTTTATTTTATTGGCTCTGAAGCGTATTTTATTTTCTGAACGTTGTTAGACTAGGTCATGGATAGAACTTTAATGTTCTAGATAAAGTATAGTAGTAAAAATCATTAACTTATGAAGCAGCTGCTGTTTAGTTACAACGGATTTGAAAAAGAATTTGATATTATTCAAGATAATCTTAATTAAGAACAAACATACACACCTAATTAAGAGCCTGTTTGGATGGGCTTAAAAAAAGTCCAAAAAAAAAAAGTTGGTGTAGTCTAACTTTTTTTTTTTTTGGCTTATAAGCTGTTTTCAGCTTATAAGCTGCTTTAGATAAGTTAAGCCAAACAAACCCAATTAACTTTTTGGGCTTATTTTAAGCACAAAATGGCTTTAAGCTGGTCAGCCAAACACTCAAAAAAGCTGAAAACAGCTTATAGACAACTTATAAGTCAATCCAAACGGGCTCTAAGGAAAGAGTGATGAACCTGTAGCCATGTGACATATGAGTCGTCCAACATCTTCAAGATTGTATGGAAGTGGCTAATTTAGAGGTAAAAGTTGCTGTATTTCCTCTACGCCGACAACCTCAAATTATTCATTAACAAAAATAAAAAGGTCAAAGCCAGAGTTTATATTTAAGAACATTTGAAAAATATGCAGTTATAATTCTAATTCAATAAGGTTTAATTAATATTGTTCTACCAGCTACTCCACTAAACCTTATTGTAATTTTAATATTGCATTGTAAAATGTCAAAGATAGTAAATAAACGTGGTTCAATCTGAAAAATTGACAGTCATGAAAATGGGAAATTTCTTTTAGAAAGGGAAAAGCCCTTATCCCCTGAAATTGAATCAATAGTTAGGTAGTAAATTCCAACCAAAAACTTTGGATTCATGTATTTCGAATGCTATCCATGGCATAAATTTTCACACTTCGATGTACTTTTTTTACGCTTTCCTTACACGGTTAGAATTGTATTTAAATCAAATGAAATAAGAAAAATAGAAGAATTCCCACCTTATTCCTAACACCCTCATAACAAACCAGATATGATGTCAACGTACTTTATAATTTCAAACCATTATTTAACTCGTTGTTACTTGTAATTCATATTCTTTTTACTTGCCTCCTAAGAACTTATGAATGACTATTATTGATCTCCATAAGAAACATATGAGAAATCTAGCAACTATGAATGAGAAAGGCTTTTTGTATCTTGAATGAATAATTGCAAGTACAAGGGCAGTGTATTTATACACATGCCAGACACGGTATATCGTGTATATCAGCTGTATACAGCTAGACTCCTAATGGAACAATATAACTTACAACTTATCTCTAATGATTACATCTTATCATTAATAATGATTATCTCTTAATCAATCTTATCATAATCTAACTAATCCTATCAATAACCTTATCATGATCATCTCTATCATGATAATCTCTATCATGATCTTCAACACTTCCCCTCAAGCTTAGTGGAGGTGCATGCACCACTCTTAGCTTGTCTCTGAAGAACCTAAACTGATCCTTTGCTAGAACCTTGGTGTGAACATCAGCTAGCTGATCCTTAGACCTGACAAACTGAGTGACTAGCTGGCCTTGAGCTACCTTTTCTCTCACAAAGTGATAATCCAGTTCTATATGCTTAGTTCTATCATGCAGCACTGGATTTGTAGTCATGTATAGTGCACTCATGTTGTCACAAAACAAAGTTGGATCAGACTTTACGTATATTCCAATATCTTGCAGAATGTAAGTTATCCATGTGAGTTCAGCTGTTGTGGCAGCTAAAGCTCTATATTCAGCTTCTGCACTTGACCTTACAACTGTGTTTTGCTTCCTAGAGGAACAGGACACACAGTTTGCACCAAGATATATGCTATAACCAGTGGTGGATCTTCTTGTTGTTGCAAACCTACCCAGTCTGCATCTGAGAACCTATATAGTCTGAAGGAGGACTGAGATGTAATACAAAGTCCATAGCTGATAGTTCCTTTCACATACCTCAGTATCCTTTTCACAGCTTGTAGGTGCACAGAGTTGGGATTTTGCATAAACTGGCTTGCAAGGTTCACAGCATGGATTATATCTGGCCTGGTTAATGTCAAGTATTGCAAGCTTCCCACAATACTTCTGTATAATGAAGGATCAACTGCAGTCCCAACAGCTTCTTGTAATCCATGCTTCTGAGCCAAAGGAGTATGAACAACTTTAATATTTGTCATGTCCACTTTCTTGAGCAAGTCATTGTAAACACCTAATTTTTGACCGAACATAAGTTTTACACCCTATTTAGCTTTTAAATATTTCTTTTAGGTCTAGATTAGATATTTTGATTTTTATGTCAATTTTAGTTAGTTTTATTTTAAAAATTGAAAACTTTAAAAATAGAGTCACATTTTAGAATAAATCTTGTTTTCATTTTTATTTTTAAGAAAAAAAAAGAAATTTGCAAAATATATATATATATATATATATATATATATTTCTTCTAATCTGGATTTAATAAATAAGCTAGTGATTTTATTATTCTTTTACTGTGAACTAGCTATTTAATTTTTGCTATATTTCATTGGTCTATAAATAATTAGCTAATTTCTTATTTTGTATACTTTCGTCTTTGTTTAACTTAAAAAAAAAAAAAAACACTAAAACAGTAAATCCTAAACTACCACAACCTAAACCCCTCACGTCCTCATCCTAACTAATCCCTTTAAACCTCCTCCCTTAAAATTCTCAACAAAAAAATTATCCCTCACTCTCCCACTCCCTCACGTCCCATTTTCATGCAACAAGCACACACCCTCTCACGTAACACACACACACACACACACACACGACACGCACACACGACGCAGCCCACACAAAATATAAATACACACACAACACAGATACGCAGGGGGGGTAAAAAACAAAAGGAAGAACAATAGAGAGTAGAAAAAATCAGAAACAGTAGAATCAAAAAAACAGCAGAGAGCAAGGAAAAAAAAAACACAGATCAAAAAGCAGTAGAAAAAAAAAAGGTAAAACAGTAAAAGAAAAAACAGTGAGCAAAAAAGATATAGAGAGGAAAAATTCGTAGAGCAATTTAGGTGTTTCGAGGTTTTTCGTTTGAGGTTTCCGCTGAGTTCAAAAGTTTTCCGGTCGAGCTTCGTTCAGTCATCTAAGATCGCTGTTTTGATTTGCAAAGACATTTGAGGTTCGATTTCAATCTCATTCTCATTTGTTCAACAACTCCTTTATTAAACATATACATATGAAGTTATTTCTTTGTATGTGAATATGCATGTTTTAAAATTTTCTATCTTTTTGCAACAAACTATTTAGTGATTATTACGCTTGTATGAGTTTTTTTTATTAAACTAATTCCGGTGTCATTGTGCATGGTATCATTAATGAAGTATTTTCATTAAAATACACCTGAATGTTAAATGATTACTATTGAAAAGATGGTTCAGGATTTAAATAAAGAGTATGTAGCTTTTACGTAAATTAATGCTCAAATAATATGATTATCGCAACGAGTTTAAAGGTTCGTACCCATTATTACTTTTATATTCATTATTTTTTTTTTATGGATCAAAGTTTTGTTTGAAATACCCGTTAAGATTGGTTAAATCTTTTTGTATATAATGGTTTATTATAAAAAAAAAGTACTCACCCAAGTATTCTTTTATGGCTGTTTAGTTCATGTTTTTTTTTTTTTCGTTTTGTTAAGAACACGTAGTTTCTGCTAAGAATTGTTAGTTCCTTCTTGAGACTTATTACTTGTAAAGTTTTGTATAAATTTATCCATGAATATCGACAAATTATGTTGAAGCCTCTTCATTCTGCAATTATTTTTTTTATATGTTTTGAACGTCCAACTCTTGAGTTCAATTAATCCTAATCATGTATTTACTTTCATATAAATGAAAATTCTATGGATAGCTCCCAGATAATTATGATTTTGCCTATAACATGTTAATTTTCGTTGTATTTTTAATATTCCTTCATGTGATAGTTTACGTCTATATGAGGCTATGATTCACTTGATGTTATAATATGAAGTTGTTTAGATATAACATGGGTCTAGTTTATTATAATCTAGAGAAAATTAATATTACCGTCACTGTTCGTTGCTTGCTAAATCACCGTCCTAAAGCAAACAAAGAAATTGATCATTTTGATAGAACGAGTATAACAATATAAGCTTAAAACGGTGAGAGAATCCATTAGTTTTATGAAAAGAATAACTTTAGTTCTTGATAAATTTCTAATCCTTGTTGATGTTACCATTTGTTTTTTGTTTAAATTCTCACTTTTTTTTTTGCATATTAACTCTTCAGTTTATAAAAAATGACCGGAACTTTAGCTAAATTAGTTTGGGCCGTGAATGGATTTAAATGTTTAGCACGTTTGTTTTGATTTTTGACTAATAATTTTTTTTAAAAAAAAGTATTCTTATGAAGTCTTCTTTGATAAGTTAAAGTGTTCTATATTTATCCGAGATCTTTAATTTCTACGTTGTTTGTTGTGGGTGATATATATATTCTATTTAGTCCGTATCATGATTTAGATAGCATTGTGAATATTTTTCGCCCCTCCCCATTGTGTTAAATCATTCATTTGACACATGAATTTGATTTGGTATTTAAGGTCTCCGTGTGTTTGTTTTAGTCCTTCTTTACCTATAATTCTACTCTCATTACAATATTTAAATGCAAGATTTATTTGTTTACTTGAGATGTTTTGAAAAAAATGAATTTTTTTTAATTAAAGTTGCAGTATTCAATTTGTTGGGTATTAGTTCACTACTGATAATTAAAAGTAGATTTAATGTTAATTGTTCATCCGTGCTTGTTCTGAATGTGCTTGTTCTGGAGGTCTTATTTTTATTATTAAAGTGTTAAAAGAGATTAAGATCTTACATTAAATGCTTTGTTGTGATGGTTTGTATCAATACTGGAAAAATCTAGTTTTTCATGTACTTAATCCATATTATATGGACATACCCTTTATTGTTTGAGAGTTAATATTCTACTCAAAGCTTTAGTTGTATGAAATCTTTTTAATATCTTTGGTACCTATGGAGGTTGGCAAAATTTATTACTTGATACCATGTTTCAGTAATTACACGAAAACTAATAAAGGTGATTTCGTAGGCCTATAATTAAGGTCCGATTAATTAATTGATTGATTAGTGGAGAAATACTTTAGCTATAAATTTTCTATTTATCGAGATTGAGGTCGCAACTACGCGTCTTAGTAAAGACTAGTAAAATGTAAACAATATTAAGCAAATCACAGGCATAACTAACAAATATATTTTATCCAAGGATTAATTTTAGCCAGCTATAAGTCGATAAAGCGACCGTGCTAGAACCACGGGACTTGGGGAATGCCTAATACCTTCTCCCCGGTCAACAGAATTCTTTACCCGATCTTTTGTTTCGCAGACCTAATAGAGTCATTTTCTTTTGATTAGGGATTCAATAAGGTGGCTTGGAACACCAAAACTCAATTCCAAGTGACGACTCTGTAATAAATAGATAGTTCCTTTTCAAAACGTCACTTTAATTGGAAAAACCCTTTTAAATAGAAACAAATTAATTTATTTTTATTAAGAAAAAAAGGGTGTGACAGATGGCGACTCTGCTGGGGATAACCAGAATTCGAGCTTTGTATATTGACTTATGTTATTTTTTCTTGGATATTTTGTATATATGGGACTAATGTGCTCTATGCCTGCTAATTTAATGCTATGAGGTGAACTGCAATATAATTGTCTTCTCTCGCGCACCCCCTCTGAGTCTTCAATAATACATTTTTGCCACAAAAACGGGAATTGCGACTATGCACCCCACTTCTGCTGAGATAAAGCCAGTGGGCCCTTGGTCCCTGGTGAAGGATTTATAGTCTCACATGTTTAGGATGGGGAGGACCCACAACAAAGCCGGAAAGCGCTGCTACCGGTACGTTGTCCCTCGCCCGACTCGAGTCGTCCGCTCGTTTTACGGCCAGTCTAGATACCTTTCTCCATTAGGTTTAACCTTAGTAGAACTGGAATACAGACATTGTACTCCTAGTAGGCCGCGCTTTGTTTGCATCACTTGCATTTGACCTAGTGGAGCTTGGCACAGGGGCCGAGTCCGTCTAAGACAGGCACCTGTTTCTGTTGACCAACATGTGCATCATATGTGCTATTTACAATGTTATTCAGAATGGTTGTTCATTGTTGATCGGCTTTTAGGGTGATTAGTAAAACAAAGAAAAGATCTATTATATACCCATGTTTTTTTTTTAATAAACAACCAGAAAGAATCTAGTCTTTTGTCTTTTCACAAAAATTCTAAAA
Organism: Lycium barbarum; assembly: GCF_019175385.1. Lineage (NCBI taxonomy): Eukaryota > Viridiplantae > Streptophyta > Magnoliopsida > Solanales > Solanaceae > Lycium > Lycium barbarum. The sequence continues at coordinate 14,881,235 of NC_083340.1, forward strand.
AAAAAAAGTCTTTTTTTTTAGTAAAAAAAAAAGTCTTTTTTTGTATTAATTTTTTTTTAAAAAAAAACCCTTTTATTGTAGGAAACCTCCCTTAGGTTTGGCCCATTTAAAAAAAAAAATAGAAATAAAAAAAAATCATTATAGTACTTTAGTTTTCGCGTCTGGCCGTTTTTGCCAAGATAACCCTAAAATCTTGCTACAAAAAGCATATAAGGGTTGTTTTTGTGAAAAATAGCCACTTTTTACATTTTTTTAAACTTTTTATTTTATTTTTCTTTTGTGTTTAGGTCTTAATTCGAAGTCCTTTTTATTTTTCTAAATAGGCCAAAATGATACCGATGAGATGTGATAAGAGGCTAAGAGATAAAGCAGTTGAAGAAGTCAATGAACCCCCAGAGTTTATGATTGCAGACAAAACCCCACCGCTACTCCTGGCTTGGTGGAACGACATGGGTCATTATCTACAGACCCCGATATTTAAACATCTGGCATTCCTCACAGATATTATGAGAATCAGCCCTGACAGGGACCTAATTGAGGCTTTAATTCCGTTCTGGGACTTTGCAAACAACGTCTTCCGCTTTAGAGATTTTGAGTTGACTCCTACACTGGAAGAACTAGGTGGTTTCACGGGGTTAGGAAAGAACCTTCGTAACAAAACGCCTCTAGCTCCAAGAAATGTTAGTGGAAATAAAATTTTGGAGCAAATACACCTTAACCACCCTCGTATGGCATGTTTGGACAATGGATGGGTTACTTTGGAGTTCTTATATGCGAGATATGGAAACAAAGAAGGATTTCTACAATATGGAAAGCAACTAAAAAATGGGAATCACCACTTTACATGGGAAAAGCATAGGCAAGAAGCATTCATGGTAGCATTCCTGGGAACCATGGTTTTTCCTAGACGAGACAGAAAAATCGACATTCGTTTGTCTGGGATAGTCACAGCTATGATGAAGAGAGAAGATTCCACCATCTTACCAATGATCCTAGCTGATATATATCGTGCTTTGATTGAATGCAGAGAGGGTGAAAAATATTTTGAAGGTTGTAACACTTTATTACAAGTGTGGTTTCTAGAGCACTTATACCGCCATCATTACCAGTCAAAAGTCAAATCTGATTGGAAGAGCAATATCTTAGATCATCTAGATAGGGTGGAGGAATTAAGGAAAAATTTGCCAGAAGGCGTCAAGGCTTGGGCAGAGTATCTTCATGAGTTGACAGCATCTCAAATTACTTGGAATTATCATTGGTTTCCTTCGGCTGAGGTGATCTACATGTCTTCTTATCTGCCCTTTTTTGTTCTAATGGGCCTCAGAGGGTTTCAACCGTATGCTCCACTTCGAGTTTTACGCCAGCTAGGTCGGAGGCAAATCGTACCTATTGTTGAGAACATACAGAATTTTGTATGGGCTGGAGGTAAAATCAGAAGATCGGCGTCGAGAATCAGAAGCTAAAAGAATTTGGGGCGACCATCGGGTCCTAGGTTTGAGTACTATGATAGAGGATCGTGATCAAGGAGAGGTAGATCTCTTATACTTTCACTGGTTTCATGATCAAGCTCCCCTCAAGGTTAGGCCTGAAGGGTCTATAAAAGAAGCAAGAGACAAGGAGGCAGAGGTTGAGGTCAGAATCAAACAAGCTCGATTTGAAGTTGAAGAGAACTATTAGTCCACTCTACATGCTATCGATAAAGAACTAAAAACTGCTAGAGAGGATTTGGCCCAGATGGAGGTAGAGATGGGTGCTAGAGTTAGGGCAGCCCAAAAAACGGCTGAGAGGAAACATCGCTCTACAATTCAGACCTTATACGAGGATTTGGGCATTGTTAGAGAAGTCGTTGATGTGTTACAGAGGGAACTCGATAAGAAGGGAGACTTCTTTGATGCGGAGAAAGCGCGTTTTGAAGATGAGAACGCTCAATTCTTGGCCCTGCAAACTCGACAACAAGCTGAATTCGATAAAGAGAGAGTTCGGTTTGATGTAGAAAGGAACCAATTAAAGAATGACCGAGCAAGGATTCGAAAAACAGCTTGAATTGGCATTGCACCGTGAGGCAAGTATAAGAGAGATAGCCAATACTCGCCAGCAGCAAGTCCAAGACCTGGAGCGGAATTATCGAGATGTTAGAGAACATGTCCACAATTTAGCTGTTCATTTTGCTCAAAGTTGTCTGGACTGTCAGGGGATGGGTTATGAGCAATTTGCTAGAGAGGTGCCTACCTTCGCACGCTACTTCACAGCAGAACTGAAGCAAATATATCGCATGTTAGGGGGTCAGCCTGGGCCAGAAGCACCGTGAGCAGATATGCATTAGTTCACATACAAGATTGAGGATTTCGCAAGATTGAAGTTTAGTTATAATTATTAGGAGTTCTAGTTCAGTAGTTGTATTTTGAGACTGACTCTTTTCGAGTCTTTATTTTTAGTTTGTTTTGGATATTCTAGTCCCGATTTAGTCTTTTCAGTCTATGGTGCCTTTCTTTTTGGTTATTTTCCTTTACGTCTTTGTATTGAAAAATACTAATTAGAAAGTCAATAAAAATATTTTTAGTTGATTCAAAAAATCCAAATTTGTTTTTTTTCATGAACTACGTAATGATCTGATTCATGTTTAACATGATACGTAGGCATCCCTTAATAGGTTCGATCAAAATAATTCAAAATCACCGAAAGAAAAAAAAATGAGAAATGAATTCACCTAAAAGACGGGATGAAACATGAAAGCCTTCTGATGCTCATATTAGATGGGAAATAATTTAGGTGCATGGCATACAACGTGTGATTAATATCTGCAAAATGCTAAACCCTAACTTGTTTGTTCTCGTCTTAAAGATAAGGTGGTTGGTTTGTGGTTGAACTGGCTCCTCACGAATATAATACAAGGTCCAAAAGTAAGGGGATAATGGCCCATAAGGATGGAAACGAGTCAGACGGTGATGAATCTCGAGGTCAGATGGTTCAACATGAATCAGCATCAGCAGAGGAAGTAAGGATGTTGAGACAACAAATGGCTGACATGTACCAGGCTTGGATGAATGGGCAAGCTCCACCATCTTCAATCCCTGGATTCCCGGATATGACTATGTCAATTCCCATTGAAACCCCGACAAGTGATCCACTTTTTCCTCCTAGATTTGGTCCACATGTTAACATATCCAACACTTCTGGAACTTCCACTGTGCGCCCTCCAAATGCACCCCTCAGAAATAACCCACTTTTTATCCCCACTGTACAAACTACTACAATCCCTCAACCAACATTGGTAATGAGCCTCCATCTAAAGGTCACCACGATCAATATTATTCTCCGGAATTGACCTTTAAAGTCCCAGACTCGTATTACCCCTTTCAGCAGTATAATTCCCCCGTCGAGATTGAAAAAACTGCTAAGAATGAGGGACAAGAATAAATGGCTAGAAAAATGAAGAGTCTAGAGCAGAGTGTGAGGAATATGCAAGGGTTAGGAGGTCCAAAAAGCGTCTCATACAGAGATTTGTGTATGTTCCCCAATGTTCATTTGCCCCTTGGTTTTAAGACTCCGAAGTTTGAGAAGTACGATGGTCACGGTGACCCCGTAGCACACTTGAAGAAGTATTGTAATCAACTAAGAGGGGCAGGGAGTAAGGAAGAATTACTCATGGCATATTTTGGAGAAAGTCTAGTGGGAATTGCCTCAGAATGGTTCATCGATCAAGATATTTCTAATTGGCCTACATGGGATGATATGGCAGGAGATTTTGTTCGACAATTTCAGTATAACATTGATATTGTGCCTGATCGCACTTCTCTCGCCAGTATAAGAAAAAGGCCTACCGAGATTTTTAGAGAATATGATATCAAGTGGAGGGAACAAGCTGCCAGGGTCAAACCGCCGATGAAGGAGTAAGAAATGATTGATGTTTTCCTCCAGGCACAAGAACCTGATTACTTCCACTACTTGCTTTCCACAGTGGGAAAGACATTCGCAGAAGCAATTAAAGTTGGGGAAATGGTTGAAAATGACATCAAGTCCGGCAAAATTGTGAGTCAGGTAGCACTCAAGGCTACCACCCAAGCAATTCAAAATGGGTCTGGTGGTTTTGGAAATCGAAAAAAGAAAGAGGAAGGATCCATGATGGCATCAGGGTCCAGTGCTGCTCAAAGGAGGACAAACCACCAAATCTTACGAGGACAATCCAACTCACCTCAACATTTTTATCCACATCAGGATCCCCACTACTCAATTGCTCCACCCCAATATACGGTTTTCAACACCCAGGCATATGCCCGACCTCCTCAACGCCAACAATGGAGGGCGCCTGCTCCACAAGGCTTTCGTCCCCAACAACAAAATTTTCAAGCACCTTATAATCCACGTCCTAAGACTGATTATGTAAGAGAACAAAGACAGAGGGGAAATTTCACCCCAATTGGAGAATCATACACAAGCCTGTTGCGAAAATTAATACAATTGGGTTTGATTGAACCTATCATGGCGTATAATGTCAACCCAAATGCAAGAGTTTTTGAACCCACTGTCAGGTGCGAGTATCATTCTAACGCTCAGGGTCATAGCACAGACAATTGTTTTACTTTGAAGAGAGCCATTAAGAAGCTAATTGATGACAAAGCAATTGTGATACATGACGAAGAGGCTCCGAAGGTCACCAACAACCTACTTCTTGCTCACAACAATGCTCATGTTGTTGGGATGATCTGTGATGATAAGGAATACAAGCAAACAAGCAAAACAATAATGGAAATTGACACCTTAAAAGAAGGGTTGGGTATGGTGACAAAGTTTGCACAAGAAGCACCGTTCTTTGTAAAAGGTGCAAGTTCTAATGCGAATCTCAAAGGCTCGGGGAAGTTGATATTGTATGTTCCTGGAGCCATAAAGAAAAAAGAGACATTAGTAATTGGACCAAAATTATATGTTCCTAGTGGTTTTCCCAGGTTTGGTCAAAACCAGAATGGTTTAGGAAAAATGACAGAACCAATTGTGATAAAGCACACGACACAACTTCCGGTGAAAACATGAAAACTGTCCCATGGAACTACAACAAAACCACTGTGACTTGCAAGGGCAAGGAGATTGTTGAAGAAATAGACGAAACCGGTGGCTTAACGCGTTTTGGAAGGTGTTATGCTCCAGAATAATTAAGGAGAGCCAAACAAGCTAGGGATAGAAAATTTTCGGTGAAAAAACCTATCACTGAAGAAGAGGCTGAAGAGTTCATGAAGAAGATGAAAGTTCAGGATTACTCTATTGCTGATTAGTTGAGAAAAACTCCTGCTCAGATTTCATTGCTATCTTTGCTCATACATTCTAAAGAGCATTGTCAAGCATTGGTTAGAATTCTGAATGAGGCACATGTTTCAGACAAAACAACTGTAAGTCACTTGGAAAAGATGGCCAATAGAATATTTGAGGTGAATAGAATCACTTTCACCGACGATGAGCTGCCTGTGGAAGGAGCTGGACATAATAAGGCTTTGCATTTAACTGTCAAATGTGAAGAACATTATGTGAAAAGAGTCATGATTGATGGAGGCTCGGGTGTGGACATCTGCCCCCTCTTTACTTTGCAAAGTTTGAAAATCAACACAGATAGAATTCGTACTAACAATGTGTGTGTTCGAGCTTTCGATGGCGCAAAAAGAGACACCGTTGGTGAGATTGATCTTACTTTAAAAATTGGACCTGTTGATTTTGGGATCACATTCCAAGTTATAGACATGGACACTTCCTACAATTTGCTTTTAGGAAGGCCATGGATCCATGCAGCCAGAGCGGTGCCATCTACTTTACACCAAGTGGTCAAGTTTGAATATGAGAAGCAAGAAATTATTGTTCACGGTGAAGATGATCTTTCAATATATAGAGACCCTTCTGTCCCATGTGTCGAGGCCAAGGAAGGTTGTGAATCCCTCATATTTCAGACCTTTGAAATAGTGGCAGCTGATCAGTTTATGGAAGGGAAGCCTATCCTAGAGCCTTCACTATCCTCTACTTCAGTCATGGTGGCTACACAAATGCTGCAAAACGGTTATGAGCCAGGAAAGGGCTTGGGGGTGTCATTGCAAGGAATTGTTGACCCTATCTCTCCATTTGGTAATCAAGATACTTTTGGTTTGGGTTTTAGACCAACTAATGCTGACAGGAAATGGGCAAAAGAGCAGAAAAATAAGGTTTAGAAATTGCCAAAGCCCATTCCCCACATTGCCAAGTCTTTTACTAGGTTACGTCTTGAAGAGAATAAGGACATGTCTGTCCAAGATGACATGGAAGAAATATGTCAAGGTCTCAAAGAAATGTTCTATGGAGTAAACATGGTTCAGATTGGTGAAGGCCCTAGTCATGCATATGTGCAACGTATTGGCCCAGAAGTCAAGCTCGCCAACTGGGAAGCCACTCCTCTCCCCACAAAGAAGGAGTCTTGGTAGTTTATTTTGCTGTTTTTTTTTTCTATATTTGGATTATTCTCTGGGTGGTAATCCAAATAGTTTAGTTGCTATGCTCTAATGTTAACCCTTATGTCCTTTCCAATTCAATAAAATGAAGTTTCAGTTTCTTAGTCAATTCTATCTTTTTTTTCCCCTAATTTTGTTACTTAATTTTCATTTCAGTTTCATTAACGCCGGCTTTAATAACATGACATGCATGCGGAATTCACGTCCAGATCTTAAAGAGCTGTCTAATCTCGAAACAATGAATCAAGAGGTTGATGAATATGATGAAGAAGAGGCTTTTGAAGAAAAAAAGGCAACTAGATCAATTTGAGAATAAGCCTAAGCCTAATCTAAATGAAACCGAGGCAAATAATTTGGGAACTTCTGAAGAAACTAGAGAAACGAAGATAAGCATTCATGCCGAACAAAAGACCAGAGATGACATAATCCAGGTTTTGTTTGAATATAAAGATATGTTCGCTTGGTCTTATGATGACATGCCAGGTTTGAGCATTGATCTGGTAGTGCACAAACTTCCTACATACCCTAATTTCCCACCAGTCCAACAAAAGCAAAGAAAATTTAAGAAAGAGGTGAGTGATAAGATTAAAGAGGAAATCATGAAGCAATTGAGTGCAAATGTGATCAGGGTCGTCCGATTTACTACATGGCTAGCAAATGTTGTGCCCGTACCAAAAAAGGATGGGAAACCCAGAGTTTGTGTTGACTATAGAGATTTGAACAAAGCCAGTCCATAGGACAACTTTCCTTTGCCTAATATCCACATTCTTGTTGACAATTGTGCCAAACACGAGATTCAATCTTTTGTGGATTGTTATGCTGGGTATCACCAAATTTTGATGGATGAAGAGGATGCAGAAAAGACCGCCTTCACCACCCCATGGGGTACTTACTGTTACAGGGTTATGCCATTTGGTTTGAAGAACGCAGGGGCAACTTACATGAGAGCTATGACTACTATTTTGCACGACATGAATCATTAAGTCCAAAACTCAAGCTGACCATGTGCGTGATCTGAGAAAGTTCTTTGAAAGATTGCGCAAGTACAACCTCAAGCTCAATCCAGCCAAGTGTGCATTTGGAGTTCCATCTAGGAAACTTCTAGGGTTTATAGTTAGTCGGCGAGAAGTTGAATTAAACCCCTCCAAGATAAAGGCCATTCGGGAATTACCGCCCCCGAAGAACAGAACTGAAGTCATGAATCTTCTTGGCAGGTTGAACTACATCAGTAGGTTCATCGCTCAGCTCACCACTACATGTGAGCCCATATTCAAGTTGTTGAAGAAGGATGCCGCTGTCAAGTGGACAGATGAGTGTCAAGAGGCTTTTGATAATATTAAGGAATATTTATCTAACCCTCCAGTGCTTGTCCCGCCAGAACCGGGTAGGCCTTTGTTTTTGTATCTATCAGTGATGGATAATTCCTTTGGTTGCGTTCTAGGACAACATGATGCCACAGGCAAGAAGGAACAAACGATCTATTATTTGAGCAAGAAGTTCACAAGCTATGAGGTAAAATACACATTTTTAGAAAGAACGTGTTGTGCTTTGACTTGGGTCGCCCAGAAACTGAAGCACTATCTTTCATCCTATACGACTCACCTCAAATCTCGAATGGATCTTTTGAAGTATATCTTTCAGAAACCTATGCCGAGTAGAAGGTTTGCAAAGTGGCAGATTTTACTTACGGAGTTCGACATTGTCTATGTTACCCGCACCGCTATAAAAGCCCAAGCATTGGCCGATCATTTGGCAGAAAACCGAGTTGACGATGAATATGAGCCTTTGAATACTTACTTTCCTGATGAAGAGATTAATTCAGTTGAGGAGGAAGTTCGCGATGACAGTCACGTCTGGAAATTATATTTTGATGGAGCGGTCAACATTAAAGGTGTCGGGATTGGGGAAATTCTCATTTCACTAATGGGGCATCATTATCCCGCCACAGCACGACTTCGTTTCTTCTGTACCAATAATACAGCGGAATATGAAGCTTGTATAATGGGTTTAAACATGGCAATATATCTGGATGCACACGAGTTAATAGTTTTGGGAGATTCTGATTTACTCATTCAGCAGGCTCAAGGTGAATAGGAAACTCGAGACATCAAGCTCATTCCGTACAAACAATGTTTGGAGGACCTTAGCAAAAGGTTTAAGTCAATCTAGTTCAGATATATTCCCAGATTTCACAATGAGTTGGCTGACGCTTTGGCCACTTTAGCCTCAATGCTTCCATACCCAGGCAATGCTTACATTAATCCGTTGGAGATTCAGATTAGGGATCAACATGGTTATTGCAATACAATTGAAGTAGATCCAGATGGTGAGCCATGGTATCACGATATCAAAAGATTCTTAAAAACACAACAATATCCAATAGATGCCGATGGAGATAAAAAAAGAACTATCAGGCGACTTTCCAATGGTTTCTTTCTGAGTGGGGAGATCTTATACAAAAGGACCCCGGATTTGAATTTGTTAAGATGTGTGAATACCCAAGAAGCTGAAATGATCATGAATGAAGTGCACTCCGGAGTATGTGGCCCGCACATGAACGGTTATGTTCTAGCAAAGAAGATTCTTCGAGCAGGATACTATTGGCTTACCATGGAGCAAGATTGTTTTCGCTTTGTTCGCAAGTGTCATCAATGCCAAATTCACAGCGACCAAATTCATTCTCCCCCTTCGGAGTTGCACCCTATGTCTGCTCCTTGGCCTTTCGTAGCTTGGGGGATAGATGTTATTGGGCCAATTGAGCCAAAAGCTTCTAATTGGCACAGATTCATTCTAGTTGCCATTGACTACTTCACCAAATGGGTAGAAGCTGTTACGTTCAAATCAGTCACCAAGAAAGCAGTGGTAGACTTTGTTCACTCTAACATCATATGTCGTTTTGGTATACCAAAGACCATTATCACGGACAATGCGGCCAATCTTAATAGTCATCTCATGAAGGAGGTATGTGAGCAATTTAAAATTGTGCATCACAACTCTACCCCTTATCGACCCAAAGCCAATGGAGCTGTTGAAGCTGCAAACAAAAACATCAAGAAGATCCTCAGGAAGATGGTACAAGGATCCAGGCAATGGCAAGAGAAATTGCCTTTTGCTCTTTTAGGGTATCGCACGACTATCCGCACGTCTGTTGGCGCAACTCCTTACTTATTGGTTTATGGAACTGAGGCGGTCATACCAGCAGAAGTAGAGATCCCCTCTCTTCGAATCATTATTGAAGCAGAGATTGATGACACTGAATGGGTCAAGTCTAGACTAGAACAATTATCGTTAATCGATGAAAAACGGTTGACAACGATTTGTTTTGTCCAGTTATACCAGCAAAGGATGGCTCACACTTACAACAAGAAGGTGCGTCCAAGACATTTTGAGGTGGGCCAACTTGTTATGAAACGCATCCTTCCGCACCAAGAAGAAGCGAGGGGAAAATTCGCCCCAAATTGGCAAGGCCCTTATGTTATCAAACAGGTGTTGTCAAAGGGAGCTTTGTAGTTGTTCGATATAGAAGGAAAGGTGGCTGACATAGCCATTAACACAGACTCAGTCAAAATATATTATGTTTGATATGTTTTCACTTCGACGCTATGATACTTGGCATTTTCAGTTCGGGATGACGAAAGGCTATCGTTCTCACTATCCAAACACCGATCACCCTTTTTCTAGCCCCTTTAAGCTTTATTCACATTTTCTTTGTTTTCCCCTCTTTGGAACTAATGTAGCGCAAAAAAAAAAATGTTTATTGAACTACGTTCGACCTGATTCCTAAAAGGATACGTAGGCAGCCCTATTTCGGGGTTCGGTCCCACCAAAAAAAAAAAGAAATCATATTCCCCCAGTATTCGAAGAAACTGGACTTTTTTTTTATTTATTTCATAAAAAGGTTCCAAAGTTGTAATTCAATCTATGATTCTTTTTGCCTTTCCCCTTTAAGACCTTCTAATCGATCTTTAAGAATGCCAAATCAGCGTGCCACGACTTTGGTGCTGTGTACAACGCTTTATTTGAATGCAAAGGAGAAAAGAAAAATGAGAGAGTCTTATTGGTGAAATCCCTCACAGGCACTATAAGACGATTGTAAGTTAAAAAAAAATGAGAGAGTCTTATGGTGAAAGCCCTCAAGGGCACTATAAGATGATTGCAAGTTGAGAAAGGTCAGTTGGTAAAGACCCGCAAAGGGAACCATTGATCGAATGAGTTTCTTCTATTCCGGCATGAACACGATCTAGGTAGAAAGCTCGATTTTGGATTGAAGGGTACTATATTTTGAGATTTAGACAGCTCAAACGGATCAAGCTTCCAGTCCAAAATGCATGTCATGATTCATTGAAGTCGGCATATACATCCAGATAAGTCTCTTCCCGAAAGGGACACCTTTTTTGTTTAAACATAACTCCTTTTATTTATTTTTTTAATTTTTTTTTGTCATTTTCTTCTCCTTATCTCTAGTATGTCCTTTGAGTCCTTTTTGGTATAATCTTGCGTCAAATTCAAGAGCAAAGAAAAGGCTGCAAAATTGACTATAGTTTCCTAGCGGTAAAGAGCAAAGACTACTGGGCACGCACAACATCGGCAACGGTATAAATCCATTCGTGATCTATCCAGAAAGTGAATTGCCCGAAAAAGCAAAGCATTATTTCTAGGTACTAGGGGGAAGGATCACCACAACAAAAATTCGTTCTAAGAATAAGATCGGTTACACCACATACGCAAAATGATACGGGGTACAAGATAGTCAAGGTGGGCATTGGAAGATCATGGTCTCTCGCAAGCAAAGATAGTTTCTAAGCAATTTAGTCGATCACTGTCAGCCTCGTTTTTCATAAAGTGGGATGGGCTCTAAGACAAATTCCACAGCGAGTGAAGGCCACAAATTGACCACCATTTTAAGACTAACAAATTGATGGATGCTATAAAGTAAAGTTCTCAAATGTTTATTTTTCCTTTGATATGCATATAATCATGTTATTATTGATTGCATTTTAGGGAACAAAACCCCTACCTTTTATGATGCCTTCACGGGGTACGACAGTCCCTGGTTGCAGTTTAGGGAACAAAACCCCTACCTTTTATGATGCCTTCACGGGGTACGACATTCCCTGGTTGCATTTTAGGAAACAAAAACCCCTATTTCTTTTCCTGTCTTCATAGGGTACGACATTCCCTGGTTGCATTTTAGGGAACAAAAATCCCTCCTTTTCTCATATTCTCATAGGTTGACTACCTCATAATAAAGTCACGTTTTAAATTTCAGGTTGACTGCCTCCAAATAAAGTCATATTTTTAGGTTGACTGCCTCACAATAAAGTCATATTTTTAGGTTGACTACCTCCAAATAAAGTCATATTTTCAGGTTGACTACCTCAGAATACAGTCACGTTTTTAAATCTTAGGTTGACTACCTCCAAATAAAGTCATATTTTCAGGTTGACTACCTCAGAATACAGTCACGTATTTAAACTTTAGGTTGACTACCTCAGAATACAGTCACGTATTTTAAATTTCAGGTTGACCACCTCAGAATACAGTCACATATTTTTAAATTTTAGGTTGACTACCTCAGAATACAGTCACGTTTTTAAATTTCAGGTTGACTACCTCAGAATACAGTCACGTTTTTAAATTTCAGGTTGACTAACTCAGAATACAGTCACGTATTTAAATTTCAGGTTGACTACCTCAAAATACAGTCACGTATTTTAAATTCCAGGTTGACTACCTCAGAATACAGTCACGTTTTTAAATTTCAGGTTGACTACCTCCGAATAAAGTCATTTTTTTCAGGTCGACTACCTCAAAATAAAGTCATGTTTTTAAATTTCAAGTTGACTACCTCAGAATACAGTCCCAAGTGGTTCATGATTTTGTTAACACTCACAAAATTTTCCTAGTACAAACTGGGACAGAAAAATTTTGTTCGTTTTTGTTTGTCTTTGATGGGTTGCAGGTTCGCCCGCAAGCACAAAATTGATATTCAAGAATGAAGTTTCATATTTGGTCAGAGAAAGAAGAATGTTCAAATCTCAAAAGCAGCAGGGTTAGCTTTGACACATAAGGCAGCCCAACGTCTCAAGATACATCTTTTCAACTTCTAATCAAGAAACAAGCATCCAAGAATATTCTACGAACTATTATTCGGAAGAGCATCAACAACTCATTCCAAGTTGCAAGCCGAAGTCTCGAATTCTAAATTCAAGGTCATACTTTGAGATCAAGGTACCCACCGAAAAAAGGTGAGGTGATAGCTGAAGATCCCAGTGATGATCTAAAGGAAGGTTCAAGACAAGTAGAGTAAATAAGACCTTGTATTTCTTTTCATCATTTATTGTATTTTTCTTTCTTTTTATGTAATAACAGGAGCCACAAACCGGAACCTCGACGGGACCTCACTCGATTCTCCAACTCATCCTTCCATCCTTTTACCCACTAGAACTACACGTGACCTGATTCCCTTATAACCCGGGATATGTAGGCTGTCCAAAACCAGGACTCGGTCACATCCTTTCCTTTTATTTCTTTTCGCCTTTCAAATAATAGTCAGGTCAAAAATCAGTCACAGTGTTCACATCTTTGCCTGAAAACACTTCATGTTTCCAAGCAAAGAGGGACATTCTGTAAACACCTAATTTTTTACCGAACATAAGTTTTACACCCTATTTAGCTTTTAAATATTTCTTTTAGGTCTAGATTAGATATTTTGATTTTTATGTCAATTTTAGTTAGTTTTATTTTAAAAATTGAAAACTTTAAAAATAGAGTCACATTTTAGAATAAATCTTGTTTTCATTTTTATTTTTAAGAAAAAAAAAAGAAATTTGCAAAAAAAAAAAAATAATAATAAAAATATATATATATATATATATATATATATTTTTTTTTCTTCTAATTGGGTTTAATAAATAAGCTAGTGATTTTATTATTCTTTTACTGTGAACTAGCTATTTAATTTTTGCTATATTTCATTGGTCTATAAATAATTAGCTAATTTCTTATTTTGTATACTTTCGTCTTTGTTTAACTAAAAAATAAAAAAAAATAATAAAAAAAAGCACTAAAACAGTAAATCCTAAACTACCACAACCTAAACCCCTCACATCCTCATCCTAACTAATCCCTTTAAACCTCCTCCCTTAAAATTCTCAACAAAAAAATTATCCCTCACTCTCCCACTCCCTCACGTCCCATTTTCATGCAACAAACACACACCCTCTCACGTAACACACACACACACACGACACGCACACACGACGCAGTCCACACAAAATATAAATACACACACAACACAGATACGCAGGGGGGGTAAAAAAAAAAAAGGAAGAACAACAGAGAGTAGAAAAAATCAGAAACAGTAGAATAAAAAAAACAGCAGAGAGCAAGGAAAAAAAAACACAGATCAAAAAGCAGTAGAAAAAAAAAGGTAAAACAGTAAAAGAAAAAACAGTGAGCAAAAAGATATAGATAGGAAAAATTCGTAGAGCAATTTAGGTGTTTCGAGGTTTTTCGTTTGAGGTTTCCGCTGAGTTCAAAAGTTTTCCGGTCGAGCTTCGTTCAGTCATCTAAGATCGCTGTTTTGATTTGCAAAGACATTTGAGGTTCGATTTCAAACTCATTCTCATTTGTTCAACAACTCCTTTATTAAACATATACATATGAAGTTATTTCTTTGTATGTGAATATGCATGTTTTAAAATTTTCTATCTTTTTGCAACAAACTATTTAGTGATTATTACGCTTGTATGAGTTTTTTTTATTAAACTAATTCCGGTGACATTGTGCATGGTATCATTAATGAAGTATTTCATTAGAATACACCTGAATGTTAAATGATTACTATTGAAAAGATGGTTCAGGATTTAAATAAAGAGTATGTAGCTTTTACGTAAATTAATGCTCAAATAATATGATTATCTCAACGAGTTTAAAGGTTCGTACCCATTATTACTTTTATATTCGCTATTTTTTTTATGGATCAAAGTTTTGTTTGAAATACCCGTTAGGATTGGTTAAATCTTTTTGTATATAATGGTTTATTATAAAAAAAAAATACTCATCGAAGTATTCTTTTATGGCTGTTTAGTTCATGCTTTTTTTTTCGTTTTGTTAAGAACACGTAGTTACTGCTAAGAATTGTTAGTTACTTCTTGAGACTTATTACTTGTGAAGTTTTGTATAAATTTATCCATGAATATCGACAAATTATGTTGAAGCCTCTTCATTCTGCAATTTTTTTTATATATGTTTTGAACATCCAACTCTTGAGTTCAATTAATCCTAATCATGTATTTACTTTCATATAAATGAAAATTCTATGGATAGCTCCCAGATAATTATGATTTTGCCTATAAAATGTTAATTTTCGTTGTATTTTTAATATTCCTTCATGTGATAGTTTACGTCCATATGAGGCTATGATTCACTTGATGTTATAATATGAAGTTGTTTATATATAACATGGGTCTAGTTTATTATAATCTAGAGAAAATTAATATTACCGTCACTGTTCGTTGCTTGCTAAATTACCGTCCTAAAGCAAACAAAGAAATTGATCATTTTGATAGAACGAGTATAACAATATAAGCTTAAAACGGTGAGAGAATCCATTAGTTTTATGAAAAGAATAACTTTTGTTCTCGATAAATTTTTAATCCTTGTTGACGTTACCATTTTTTTTTTGTTTAAATTCTCACTTTTTTTTGCATATTAACTCTTCAGTTTATAAAAAATGACCGGAACTTTAGCTAAATTAGTTTGGGCCGTGAATGGATTTAAATGTTTAGCACGTTTGTTTTGATTTTTGACTAATAATTTTTTTTTAAAAAGTATGCTTATGAAGTCTTCTTTGATAAGTTAAAGTGTTCTATATTTATCCGAGATCTTTAATTTCTACGTTGTTTGTTGTGGGTGATATATATATTCTATTTAGTCCGTATCATGATTTAGATAGCATTGTGAATATTTTTCGCCCCTCCCCATTGTGTTAAATCATTCATTTGACACATGAATTTGATTTGGTATTTAAGGTCTCCGTGTGTTTGTTTTAGTCATTCTTTACTTATAATTCTACTCTCATTACAATATTTAAATGAAAGATTTATTTGTTTACTTGAGATGTTTTGAAAAAAATGATTTTTTTTTAATTAAAGTTGCAGTATTCAATTTGTTGGGTATTAGTTCACTACTGATAATTAAAAGTAGAGTTAATGTTAATTGTTCATCCGTGCTTGTTCTGAATGTGCTTGTTCTGGAGGTCTTATTTTTATTATTAAAGTGTTAAAAGAGATGAAGATCTTACATTAAATGCTTTGTTGTGATGGTTTGTATCAATACTGGAAAAATCTAGTTTTTCATGTACTTAATCCATATTATATGGACATACCCTTTATTGTTTGAGAGTTAATATTCTACTCAAAGCTTTAGTTGTATGAAATCTTTTTAATATCTTTGGTACCTATGGAGGTTGGCAAAATTTATTACTTGATATCATGTTTCAGTAATTACACGAAAACTAATAAAGGTGATTTCATAGGCCTATAATTAAGGTCCGATTAATTAATTGATTGATTAGTGGAGAAATACTTTAGCTATAAATTTTCTATTTATCGAGATTGAGGTCGCAACTACGCGTCTTAGTAAAGACTAGTAAAATGTAAACAATATTAAGCAAATCACAGGCATAGCTAATAAATATATTTTATCCAAGGATTAATTTTAGCCAGCTATAAGTCGATAAAGCGACCGTGCTAGAACCACGGGACTTGGGGAATGCCTAATACCTTCTCCCCGGTCAACAGAATTCCTTACCCGATCTTTTGTTTCGTAGACCTAATAGAGTCATTTCCTTTTGATTAGGGATTCAATAAGGTGGCTTGGAACACCAAAACTCAATTCCAAGTGGCGACTCTGTAATAAATAGATAGTCCCTTTTCAAAACGTCACTTTAATTGGAAAAACCCTTTTAAATAGAAACAAATTAATTTATTTTTATTAAGAAAAATAAGGGGTATGACAGTCATTTGCATACTTGTGTGTTGATTCAAGTGGATTCCTCCTGGAAAGTAATTCACCTCAACACCTAAGAAAAAACTCAGTTGGCCAAGGTCCTTCATAGCAAATTCAGTGCCTAACTTTCTCACAATCACATCCATTTGCTTAAAGTTGCTGCCTGTCACAATTATGTCATCTACATATAGCAGTAGTAATATTGTTCCTTCTGAACTATGAAGAATGAATAGGGATGAATCAGCTCTACTGCATTTGAATCCAAGATGAAGCAAATATAGACTGAACCTTTCAAACCAAGCTCTAGGAGTTTGTTTGAGACCATACAGTGCCTTTTTCAACAAACAGACATGTTCAGGATATTTTTTATCAAGAAATCCTGGTGGTTGACTCATGTATACTTCTTCTACAAGATGACCATGAAGGAATGCATTTTTAACATCTAGCTGTCTTATAGACCATTTTTGAGTGACTGCAACAGACAAGACAATTCTTATGGTGGTTGCTTTTATAACAGGACTGAAAGTTTCTTCAAAGTCTATTCCTTCAAGTTGTGAATAGCCTTTTGCAACTAATCTCGCCTTGTGTCTTTCTATTGATCCATCTGGTTTCATTTTAGTTCTAAACACCCATTTTGACCCTACTACATTCATATTAGTAGTTCTAGGAACCAGAATCCAAGTCTCATTTTTATACAGTGCTTGAAGTTCTTCCTTCATGGGTTTTACCCAATGTGGATTGTTCAATGCTTCTTTGAGTGACTTAGGCTCACTATGTACAGTGTTTATCCTATTGGCAGACAATGAAGTATGGGTCAATTGTAGGTGTTTAGCTTTTGACCTGGTTATCATGACATGATCTGTTGCTGACTTTGAAGCCTATTGCTGAGAAGGAACTTGATCAGCCAATTGTTGAGAAGGGACTTGATCTGTGAAAAACTTGGACAGATCTATTTCAAGTTGGATTCCCTACCGGTTTTCAACACTGATTTGTTTAGACTGTTGCTGATTATCAAGATCATGAGCTGCATCATGAACTGTTACATCATCAACATCACTATGAGCTGCATCATCAGGATTTTGAACTTCATGAGCTGCTACATCATCATGATCACTATGAGCTGCATCATCAACATTTTGGACTTCATATTGAACTGCTGCATCATCAGAATTTTGAACTTCATCATGAACTGCAACTGCATTTTCTTCTGATGACAAAATTCTTCTTATGGCAACACTTCCCCTGAAGTATCATGCTGATCAGCACCAGGAGTAGGCAATACATTAGCTGCATTCTTTGATTCTTAGAAACTCAAAAAATGTTGCAAGGTGAATGGAACCTGCAAAAGAGCTGTCAGTATTGTTTTCCTGCACATAAGGTAAAGTTAGTTCATCAAAGACAACATGTCTTGATATAAACACTCTTCTGGTAGATGGGTGATAGCATCTGTATCCCTTGTGGAGGCTGTTGTAACCAATAAACACACATGGATAAGTTTTTGGTGAGAACTTGTTGTTTCCCTTGATGTAGGGAAAACACCTACAACCAAACACCTTTAGTCTATTATAATCAGGATGTACTCCATGTAATCTATGAAAAGGTGTTTCCTTCTTAAGCACTGAGGATGGCAGCCTGTTAATCAGAAACACAGCAGTAAGAAAAGCTTCTACCCATAGAAACAAAGGCAGCTTGGCATGAAACAACAATGTTAAACTAGTTTCCACCACATGTCTATGCTTTCTTTCTGCAATACCATTTTGCTCAGGTGTGTTTGGACAAGAAATGTGCCTAACAATGCCACAACTCTCCAAATGATTAATGAACTGCAGACTAGAGAACTCACCACCACCATCACATTGAAAGATCTTAATGCACTTGGAAAACTGTTTTTCAACCATTTTTTGAAACTTGGCAAACACTTCAAAAAAGTCTGATTTTCTTTTTAAGGGATATAGCCATGTGAACCTACTATGATCATCCACAAATAATGCATAATACTTCATGTGTTGTGAGGATTCAACAGGTGCAGGACCCCATAGATCACAATGGATTTTCATCAAAGGTTCTCTTTCAATTTTATTCCTCAAACCAAAGGGCAATTTACAACCTTTTTCCATTTGACAACTAACACAAACAGTAGGATTTTTATTCCAACAAGTGATATTGATACACTTATTTTTATCTAAAACTTCTAACAACTTAGAATTTGGATGCCCAAGCCTGGCATGCCAAACATCACTAGAACTAAAACTACTCCTCCTTGTATGTGTACTGACAACAGTTTCTTCTTAAGTTCAGGAACAACTAGAACCTCTTTCAATTTTAATCCAGACATGCTTCCACTACCAATGTGTGTGATATTGAGTTCATTTCCATTTCCTACTACTACCTTATCATTTCCTTTATAAGGTCTCAGATTAGACAGTTTACCTGAGGAGTTTGTCATATGAGCACTTGCCCCTGAGTCCATATAAGCTGCATTGTCTCCGTGATCAGACTTATTCAAGTTGACTGATGTCAAGGCTTGAGGCAAGTCTTCTGATGCTTGATATGAAAAATCCCACCTGTAAAAACATTTTAGTGCAGTGTGATTGTTCCCACCACATATTTGACAAGCATCAGACCCTTCCTTCTCTTTTGAATGATTTGCATTTGCCTGAGCATTTTGATTCCTTGATTTGCACCTTGTCCAGCTGGTCTGAACCCTCTCCCTCTTGAGTTGTAGTTCATGTTTCCTCTTTTATTATAGGAGTTTCCTCTTCCCCTATTATTGTTTGACCTTTGAGCAGTAAAGGCTGTGTTGTGATTGACTTGTTGTATGTCATCTCCGTCATCCTCTCTAAGATCAAATCCTCTCAGTGCATTTACCAACTGATTCAAGGTTGGATAAGGTTGCTTGCCAAGCATGACTGTCCTGAAAGTTTTGTACTTTGGACCTAGTCCTCCTGCAAAGTTGATTACTTTGCTATCTTTATCTACTAGTTCGTGTATAGCTGCTAAACCATCACATATGTTCTTGAACTCTTTCAAGAACTCATTAGTAGTTTTATTTCCCAATTTAATGGTTTGAAGTTGTTGCTTCAACTGAAACTCTTTGTCCTTAGTGGCCTGAAGGAAAGTCTCTTCCAAGGTTTCCCATATTTCCTTTGCAGTTTTGCAGCCTACAATAAGGTACATGGTTTCTTCTGATAATGTACCAGAAATCCAGCTTCTTAGCAACACATCTTTTTCTTCCCAATCATCAATATCATTGCCTTTTTCATGTGTTTCTTCACTAGCAGGAGCCTTGTCACTACTTTTGTCACTGTTTTTGTCACTGCTTGAAGTAGTTTCTTCAGTGACAGCAGTGGTTGGTTTATCCTTGATGAGATATGTCAATCTCATGACTTGGATTAGTTGCAACATCTGAGTTCTCCATATCAGATAGTTTGAGGGCTTAAGTTTTATGGAAACTGAGGCAATGAGGTGGTGTAGTGATGAGGATGAGAGTGTGTTTGATGCCATTTCTTTGGACAAAGTTTTTGAGCAAAATTTGATGATCAAATGGTTATATGCGGAAGAAGAGCTTAATGCTCTGATACCATGAGAAATCTAGCAAATATGAATGAGAAAGGTTTTTTGTATCTTTAATGAATAATTGCAAGTACAAGGGCAGTGTATTTATACACATGCCAGACACGGTATATCGTGTATACCAGCTGTATACAGCTAGACTACTAATGGAACAATATAACTTACAACTTATCTCTAATGATTACATCTTATCATTAATAATGACTATCTCTTAATCAACCTTATCATAATCTAACTAATCCTATCATAAACCTTATCATGATCATCTCTATCATGATCTTCAACAACATAGAGCATCAGCGTTTTTATAAACTTAGTAAAAGCCTATAATTTCAATTACATATAGAACATTGTCAGGGACTCTTATAACAAATTAAAGTGCTTATTTCAGCAAAATTAACGTGCAAGTACAGATGACACAAGAGGATAAATTTAGAGCATGTCGTTTGACCTGTTTTGGTCATATCCTACATATTTGTAAACCTCCAGATGCGCATATCTATAGGTGTGAAATCATAGCGATTGAATCTTTTAATTAATTAAATGGGGATGAGGTAAATCTAAATTATATAGAATTAATGTGTCCTGGAAGAGCTAGAATGACACTCATGCAGACTCAGTGAAATATAGAGTAAAATAGAAGAAAAAAGATCCATATGTATTGGCTATACTAACTACAGTAGTTAGAATCAAGTCTTAGTCATGTACGCACTCTTACTCTAGGTCAAATATGGTAACCATGAATCTTCTTAATCTTGTTAGAGATTTTTGTCAATAAATAATGTAGAAAATTAATTTTAATGTTAGAAAGAAGCCAAATTAATAAATATTGAAAGAGACGGATGGAAATTGAATGACATGAATAACTAAGATTCATATAATTGATCCAAATTAGCTAGCTTGGAATTGAGATATAGTATAATTGTTGGTATTGTTACATAAATGGACGGTAGTGATCCACCATAAATCATGTTTTAATACTCTCAATTGTTATCTGATATGTACATGGCTTCCGTTTTTGTATATGTTCCTTTTAAATATTGCATTAGGATTAACGAAGAATATATTCGAATTAGCTCTTAATGGTGGAGAGGGAGATGAACTATCCAACAGCCACATTCAAAGTACAGTTTATAACCTTAGTGACTGGCATTATTTGAAGGAAAATCGTGGAAGCTCGCTAGCTATTATTATGATAAGATGCCTGTTTGGATGAAGGAAAATCGTGGAAGCTCGCTAGCTATTATTATGATAAGATGCCTGTTTGGATGGGCTTATGCTTATAAGCTGTTTGCAGCTTATAAGCTAAAAAAAATAAGTTGGGGTAATCTAACTTTTTTTTTTTTTTTGGCTTATAAGCTGTTTTCAGCTTATAAGCTGTTTTAGATAAGCTAAGTCAAATGGGCCAAATTGTTTTTTTTGAGCTTATTTTAAGTACAAAATGACTTTAAGTTGGCCAGCCAAACACTCAAAAAAACTGAAAATAGCTTATAAGCAATTTATAAGTCAATCCAAACGGGCTCAAGGTATAGAAAGTGACAAAAATAGTGACAATTTGGGTGATGCTTTTGAGTGGATTAAAATATGTAACTAGCAGAATCAAAGAATTGAAAGTAGACTATAGAGACCAAATCATCGACAATATATAGTTCCAACTTCAAACAAATACAACTCTAATTATTTTAGAATATATATTTCAACAATTTCATTTATGCAACACTGTTCAACCCGTATTTTACCTGCTCTAATTCATATTCAACCAGCTGCAAAGTTTTCTTCATGACCAGATAGTAGTTGACAAAATAAGGCCAGCACATAATAATGCCTGAAAACCTCTTCTACACGTCTACCTAATCGGTTGAACGATCAGATAAAATCTTGAATTTTACTTATATTCTTTTTTTTTTTTTTTGGATGACATGGGAACCCGCAACCGCTATCCTTCAGGTGCGCACAGGATAAACCCAGCTCCTGTGCAATAGCTCGCAAACCACACAGGAGATAATGTCACCTTTTATATGAAATAATTTATCCTATTCTTTTGATATAAATTTTATCTTGGTTTTAGTTAATTCCCACAACCAAACATTGGACAAATTTAATCCCACACTTTATTAGAATAATCCCTAATTCCTGTAAGCAAACGGCCCCTATGCAAGAAAACTCCAAAAACTACAGCATGTCTCCTCGATGAGTCTTACCACTTTCCAGTTTAAAGGAGCATTTACTTGGAAAAAATAATCAGAAAAGACAGATGAAGCTAAATGACCCAATGGCATGTAACTTAAGAGAAAGGAACATATGCGTTTCTTTATCATATGATCAATTAATGCTCAAATAATTTTCAAATAATTTTCTCTTTTTATTTCTCTCTTTTGGAATCAATTGGCGTGGGGTAACCAAAAGCACGAATAGTACTGATTGCCTTCTAAAACTAAGATCCAAAATCACCGCTAGAACCAGAGGCTTTTTTTTTTTTTCCTGATAAATCAGTGGAATATTCGTGGTGATCATGAAAATATAATTTTTCCACCTCATTCCCACCGAACTGACTCACTGGAAAAACACATTTTGAAAAACAAGTTTTGATTAAAACATTGTCGATTAAAACGTTGGGAAGCTTCCTTTCTCTTTTCGCACTGATTCAACGAAAATATCTGTTGGAATAGCCACTGAACATTTTTCAGTGGAAAAATAGTGACTTTTTAACGGTGAATCAACCACACCATTTCTTGGAGCAACATACTTAATTATGGTTCAAATTTTGCTGCCTAATAAATAAAGACGAATTTAGAATTTAAATTTGATGGGTCAGATTCTTATCACCAAATTGATCATGCTTTTTAAATTATGGGTTTAAATTTTACTATTTTTTAATAATTGTGATTCTCACACACACATATTACGTTCGGTTGAACCCATTAATCATATGTTACATCCACCACCGCTATTAACTAAATTGGAGTAAAGTAAAATATAATCAACCAAAAAGAACTAAAATCCAAAAGAAATTACTTGGTGGCTTACCAACACATTTTTTTTAAAGATATGTAGACAAAAAATCTCACTGCTTGTGAAATGGACACTAGCAATACCTAATTTTTAGTTTAATACAATTTGATGAGCCAAAAAACAAGGTTTGCTAGGCCACCTCTCTATATCTTTTGCCGTGTTATCTGAAACTTAGCTTATAATATGAAGAAAAATAGTTGACTTCATCCTATACAAACTGACTTCCATGCAATTATATAAACCATCACATTTCCCTTCAATTTGTCCCAAAATTGTACCTTCTCCAATCTTCTTATAAGTCCTTTACAAAAATCCTTAATTAACTTTGAAAGTACTTTCTCATTCTTTTATTTGAAAAATGGGGAGATATCCATGTTGCAAAATAGACAGTGATTTGAAGAAGGGGCCATGGACAACAGAGGAAGATGATAAATTAATGGAATATATTCAAGAACATGGCCATGGAAATTGGCAATTAGTTCCCAAGAGAGCAGGCTTAAACAGATGTGGCAAAAGTTGTAGATTAAGGTGGACAAATTATCTAAGGCCTGATATTAAAAGAGGGGGTTTTTCAGAAGAAGAAGAAGAAATGATCATCAACCTTCATTCTGTTCTTGGAAACAAGTACTCATTATTTTCCTCTTTGCTTGGTATTTTCATGTTTTCAATTCATTGATGGTGGTGCAGAGTTTAATTTCTACGACAATATAAAAGTTACAGAATTCTTTACATTATTCAGTTACCTAAAACCTACATGTAAATATTCATAAAAGTTGGGATCGATTAGTAGCCTAAAAAATGAAAATAGGGCCGGTTAGTACCCACTACAACATGTTAGAATACAATATTAGTGTAAAAATTATTCGCAGTGTTAGAATATGCAAGTCAAAATCCACACTTAATAGTGGATTTAAACTATAATGCAAATTTCGAATTCAGTACAACATGTTAATGATATTGCTATAGCACAATAAAATATTTAAACTGTCAGTGTATACAATTGAGTTAAATTCATCTTTTTAATTTATTAATAGTTTTTTTTTCTTTTTGTTAACATTATTATATATTTTCTTGTAGATGGTCAAGAATTGCAGCTCATCTTCCGGGAAGGACCGATAATGAAATCAAGAATTTGTGGAATACCCATCTTAAGAAAAAGCTTCTCAAGTCTGGGATTGATCCAGTAACACATCAACCAATAACTGATCCAAATTTACTTCTTAGCCTTTCTAATTTGATGAACCCTTTTGAATCTGCTCTTAGATTGCAAGCAGAATTGACTGAAATGGCCAAAATCCATCTTATTCAAAACATAATTCAAGTCCTAAATACTCCTCCTCCATTATTTCCATCTTTAGTACAAGAAAATTTTCCCATGCAACAATTGTACAATAATCCTGCCTCATATGATCAAATTCTTACTAACGTGACAAATATAAATGAACCCTCTCCAATTTCGAATAATTCATCGGACAGTATGGTCCTAAATCCAAGTATTTTGGAGAATAACATGATTAATGGATTTACTAAAGTATCTAATGTTGATAATTCAGAATATTCACTTCCATCCCTAGTTGAGCAAATTGAAATTCCAAGTTGTGATATCTCAGAATGCAAAGGATTTGATGCATGGGAAAAAAGTCTGGATGATGAAGCAAGTAACTCCTTCTGGCAAGATATTATTTAATTTGTGTAGGTATAGACACATCATGATTGAGCTTCTATGTTAATTTGTGTAGCTTCCTTATTTTCTGTACACTGTTATCTTGTATACGTTTGAATCAACATTTTTATTTTTCTTAACCGTTGAGGATTTTACTTTTTTGTTCCCCTTATTAATTTGGTAGGGAGTGTATAATAAGGGACAAAAGGGGACGCAGCTATGGTGGTAATAATTTTGTAGTTTTGTTTTCAATTTGTGTACGTAGTCAGTGTTGAAACTCAAAATGCTTTTACTTTTTGTATCTTCCGACCAGTGTAAATTGTAAAAGCATAACTCTCAAAATATTATCTTCAAAAGAATGATTAAAAAAGTAGAATTGGGACTAAGATAATGTAAATATTATCTTCATAAGAATTTTCATTTTTCTTAATTGTTGAGGATTTTACTTTTTTGTTCCCCTTATTAATTTGGTAGGGATTGTACAATAAGGGGCAAAATTAAGGGGACGCAATAATAATTTTGTAATTTTGTTTTCAATTTGTTTACGTAGTTACTGTTGAAACTCAAAAGGCTTTTACTTTTTGTATATTCCGAGTAGTGTAAATTTGTAAAACCATAATGTCTCAAAATATTATCTTCAAAAGAATGATTAAATGGTAGAGTTGGGACTAAGAATTTTCATGGTGCTAATGCTTCATTGTTGGGGTAGATTTTTTTTTTTTTAAAAAAAAAAAAATCACTTTTCTCCTTATACAATTGAAAAATAGCCATTGTCATGGAACTTTAAATTAGAGTCCGGAGCCTAAAGGGCATAAAATACACGGTATAAACCAAAAGGGGGCTGCCTTTTAGTTATACACCAAAACGGGTATAACGTGGAGGAGTCCACGTTATACCCCAATTTTTTTTTTTGCATTATCAGAAAATCACAGCAAAAATAAAAAAAATTAAACGGTATAACGTGGACTGATCCATGTTATACAAAATTATTTGTATAACGTGGATCAGTCCATGTTATACCATTAATATATATTTTTCTCCCCAACGTTTTACAAAATAGTTTGTAAGACGTTGCCTCTACTTAAATCATATTCGGCTATATTTTTAATAAAAAAATTTATTGATTTTTTTAATTTTTAAAGCATATAGTTAATTTCAGTGATTAACTGAAATAAATATTTTAACACATGCAATAATTAAATATGTGTTATATATGCGAACATAAATAAAAAATAAAATATAAGTTAAATAAACGTCACACATTAACTGAGTAGTAAATGTTAAATTACATACTAACTATTAAACAACACAAAACATGTTATATATTCTTGAAAGATTACATAAGGAAACAACGATCGTACAACTTAAAAAAACATAAAAAACCAACAAGCAACAACAACTACTGATTTCTGTCGGGGCAGCGATTCTTGTTATGACCTGTTTGCTTGCACGTACTACACTTTCTAGCCATGCGAGCAGGAGCTATATCCATTTCATTCCTCCTTCTAGTTGTAGTCCGCGCTCCTGAAGTTCGCTCGTATTCAGTGTTTGCAATTAAACTGAAGGGAGAAGGTGGCCAATATGCCTCATCACCCAACGGTGAAAATTTTTCACTGTACGTTTGCTTGTAAAACCTGCAACTATAGTACTTGCTAACATAGGTCTTTGGTTGAATTTCGCGGATATCACAAAATTTAATTGCATGTGAACATGACATATGGTAGTTTCTCCACTTCCCACACGAACACTTTTTCCCTTCGGCAGAGACTTTTTCCTACGTGTGCAAATGTTAGAATCTCAAAGTCCCCTTCAGCTGCATTGTATTGCTGCATGTCAGTATACTTTATGGATGTTCGCATATATAACACATATTTAATAATTGCATGTGTTAAAATATTTATTTCAGTTAATCACTGAAATTAACTATGCTTTAAAAATTAAAAAAAATCAATAATTTTTTTTTATTAAAAACACAGCCGAATATGGTTTAAATAGAGGCAACGTCTTACAAACTATTTTGTAAAACATTGGGGAGAAAAATATATATTAATGGTATAATGTGGACTAATCCACGTTATACCTTATAATTATTTATTTATTTTTTATTTTTGCTGTGATTTTCTGACAATGCAAAAAAACAATTGGGGTATAGCGTGGACTCCTCCACGTTATACCCGTTTTGGTATGTAACTAAAAGGCAGCTCCCTTTTGGTTTATACCGTGTATTTTTATGCCCTTTAGGCTCCGGACTCCTTTAAATTACGTAGGTGAAACTATTTGAAACTCCACGAGGGATGTCATTGAGTTTCATCTACAAATTTTGAAACTCCATAATAGTAGATATTTTTCAAAGACATGGCCGAAAAGTGATTAGTAATTGCTATTTCTACATTTAGTTGGGAACTAGCTAGCCTTCTACATGAATTATTCAAGGGTTTAAAGCACAAGGATTACATATATGTTTGAAATTTTAAAAAAATTAAATACTGTGGTAATTTAGAATGGTTTAGTCTATTTTGTATTTTCTTGTTTTCTTATTTGACACGTAAATGACAAATCTCACGATGCCTCCTAAACCACTGACAGAAGCAAGAGTAGAATTAACAACTCCTTGTTGACTACAAAGCCAAAAGTAAAGTAAAACTCATGGGTATACTCTCCTCATCCATTGTTAACTAGTCAAATAAATTAAGTTTAATAATTTGTAATGATCAACTATCAAATCTCAGAACGGATGAATAGAGAAAAAGTATCACATAAAACTAAAGATATTGAAGAGAAAGAGCAACTAGAAATAGAAAAGCATTTTTAAGAGGGATTTTTTCACATTTGGCCGGTGGGCACCTCCATCTTACGGCCGAACGGCCGTAAAATTTCATTTCACCGTGTGGTCATTTTTCTATTTCATCTGATAAAAACCCTTCTGGCAGAAGAATAAAAAAAAAAAAAAAAAAAAAAAAAAAACCAGCGCCGCATTTTGCAGAAAACAAAAAGGAAATCATCATAAATAAATCAAAAGAAGGGAGGTAAGCATAATTTCATAAATTTCAACGTCAAGGCCTCTAAATTCTCCCTTTTATTTTTATAACTTTTACTCAGTATGCCGTGTGTAACCAATGTATAAGATGTGTCTAATCAATATGTATACTTACTGTACACTTATTATGCGATGAGTATACGCCAATGCTACAAACTATTATGATTAGGGGTGTGAAATATTTTTCAATTTTGTCATTTTTGGTTAGTCAAGTTTCTCCGGGAAAACATGTTCCTTAAGAATAAGGGTAATGACTTTCCTAATAGGAGTAAGAAAAACAAGTTTCATAAGTGGTCTTCCAAGCTCATTGTCTCCTCACCATCCAACAGCCCCCCGCCCCCACCCTTGACCATCCCACCTCTCGCCACTCCAAAACCGTCACTCCCCACCACATCCTAGGCCCATAATGTTTGCCTAGATTGCACATAAATGCGTTGGAAATAATATCATTTTACTTACATACTAAACACTAGAAAATAAGAAAGAAACTCACTTATTTTTCAAGAAAATATTTTCCATGGTTCTTTTTTAAATTTAGGAAAGCCAAAGCTAACAATGTCAGATTTTGTACGTAAATCCAAAAATGTGGCCCAACAATACAGCCCCAAAGTCGAGTTGGCAATTGGCAGAAATGCCTTTATTTCGGGGTGGTCTTTATTTTTCCCCCCTCAAATTGCTAGTCTTTAATTTTTGCCTTTCGCGCGCCTACAATTTCTAGGTTCCGGGTTCGAACCCCCGCTCAGTTAAAAATTTTAAAAAAATTCGCAAGGTAGAACTTGGATTCGCAAGGCAGAGTTTTGTCTGCGAAACTCTGCCTTAAGGCAGAATTTTGCCTGCGAAACTTTGCCTTAAGGCAGAGTTTTGAAGGCATAAGGCAAACTCTAGCTTTAACTTACTATCTACTTCCTTCTTTTATTTGGTTTCTCCTGAAGGTCTTACTCTTCTTTCCATGGTCTTGAGCTTTTATTGGTAAGCTTCATGCAATGCTGTCTTTAATTTCTGTCATATTGTTATTCTTCTTTAAATTTTTGTTTCTTGTCCTTATGTTGTAAGTAGTTTTGTAGCTTGCTTCAGTACTCATCTTTCATTGTAAAATTTTATAGCAGCGTATGGTTTACTTTCATATGGATGTTGCAGCATGGAAACATATGTAAGTGTATTTGCAGCAGTTAGGATGAATCGTCTGGTTATTAGTGCCTTCCTTGCCTCTGAATAATTTTGCCTTAAGGCAGAGTTTCGCAGGCAAAATTCTGCCTTAAGGCAATGTTTCGCAGGTAAAACTCTGCCTTGAGAATTCAAGTTCTACCTTGCGATTTTTTTTTTTCTTGACTAAGCTAGGGTTCGAACCAAGAACTTCGGTGTATTAGGCGACGGGCAAAAATTAAAGACCACCCATTTGAGGGGCAAAAATTAAAAACCAGTGCCTTTGAAGGGCAATCTAAGCAGAAATTTTCTTATCCCTTAAGTTTTGGGCTTTAGGCCCATCTATATAAAATCTCTAAGTCTTTATAGTTCGAATCAGTTTTGTAGTGAGAAGGTCCATTTATCACTTGAAGAAACTTAATTTTTTCATCTCAAGTTGGCACAACCAAACGGCACAAATTCAGTGACACACAAGCTGTTTTTCAGTCCAGGTTACTTAAATCTTTAAATGAAAAAAGTAGCTCATTTAGTTTAAATGAATCCAAAGTGGGCTTAAGGCCCAAAAGATTACCCCAAAAGCTTTGTTTCATTTCCTGATTCCAGTTTTTTCTCACAAGGGCTAAAGGCCCAAAACACAACATTATTCCATTTTCAGAAATACTTTCAAACTGTAATCCTATTACCAAATTGCTTTATCCTTGAACAAATTACCGATTTTCATGTGTGTATTAGAGATTAAGTGAGTTTGAAAAATCGTTTGGGGGCGACTTCCTAGAAATACTAATTATTTTCCTAAGTGCTAACTTCTATAGGGTTTCAATGTACCATACAATTGTTCACATGTACATTACATACATACATATATATATATATATATACACACACACACATAAGTAAGGAACGAGGAAGAAATAAGAATTCGGACTGATGGGCCTACCCAAGCCCATCAGTGACCATTTTCACCTATGATTGGGCCTTCAATATATTAGCTTCCCTTTCTATTTCACGCGGACTCGATCAAAGATGATGTTGGGCCTCAAGCCCAACAAGTTTCAATGCAAAGAAGCAGCCCAAATGGCCCACAACATTTCACATGCAAACACAAAGGGGGAAAAAGAAGTTGAGGGTTAGAAAGTATCTAAACTCCTTTATGAGACTTGACAAGCAATTTAAAAATCAAACAAATATTAAAATGACCAAGGATGGACTGATACATATATACAGTTTACATATACTCTTAACAAACCTTAAACAAATGGACATAACACTTTAAAACCCAAGGTAAAAGCAAAGGTGGCTAAGCCCAAACATTACATAGACTTAGACAGGTCATAATAATCCACAAACAGGCCCACGAGGTAAACAGTTAAAAAGGCAGATTTGGCCCAACACTTAGCATAATATGTTGACACCTGATTTTTGACCTCCCGTAATTTATTTTGATATTACTCAGGATCCTTGGATAATAAATAAGATAATTTTGCACACTCACAGTAATTCTGAATAATTTTAAACAATTATTCAGGTCACTATTTTACTTCCATAAATTAATGGGGGAACCTTCAAGGCTCTATTAATTATTCATAAATTTATCAGCAGTTTTACAGCATTTTACAATATTTTTATAATTTATCAGCAGCAGAACAATTTTAAGCAACTGTTCATTTAATTCGGTAAAATCAGGAAGAAAAAAAAATGAAAGGCAATTTATTTTTATTTTATATCCGAGGAATTTGAGTAATTAAAAGAATTTATATTTTTACCCCTCAAGCTTTGAATTATGATATATGTTCATATTTGTGCCATTTTGGCAAAATCGTTTTAAAATTATGATTTTAGTTATTGTTATTCTTGCATAAATGACCACCTCATAATTAACCAATTCATGGTTCAATATAGTTGGGGTCAATTTTGCAAATGTTGAATTGTAAATTGCCTTAATTGAAATGTCCAAGCCATGGGAAAATTAATTAAGGACATTAATGCAAAATTTAATTGGTTGAATTAATTATCAAAATAAGTCTATATTTGCAATAATTAAGGGCAATGCTACTTCTGCAATTAATTGCAATCGTCATTTGATTAAGGGTCAATTAAAATGCCATATTTGCAAAACAAGGTTTAAAGTCGCATTTTAATTTAATTACGTCTTTGTTGGATCACATTTTAATTAATTTTTGCTGTGACTAGTTATTTTAAACACTAACTAATTTTTCTATAGTGCCCGTCTTACCCCTACGTGCATATATACATCCATATACGCTCGTATACGTGTATGATATACAAAATAGGCCCTCCCTTCTCATTTAAAATAAATGGCCGAGCCCAGTCCATAATGGACTTGACCCGACCCAAACGTAGATAGTATATACTCCCTCCGCTTCAGTCAAATACACCCCTAGGAGGGGTCATTACTCTCTCTACAAAGCTAGGGTTTCTTACAACCCTAGCGCTGTGATGTGGCGTTATTTTACGCCACAATCGATGCTTTTTGACTCTAAGTTTTACTTGTTTTTAAGCAAGCCTATGTGATTTTACGTGGTTTTTAGTGTTGTTCAGGTAAAGGAACAGATTCGGCACAATCACAGTTGAAGTGCAGAACCAGGTCGTGAATTGAAGTTTACGGTCCGTATTCTACAATACGGGTCGTATTCCATGGTCGTGTTTAAGGATAACAGAACCAGAAAGTCAAGCTGAGAAGATGGTGGTTTACGAGCTAGGTTTACGGACCGTATTTCAGTTTACGGTCCGTATTCCATCACGTATTTAACCAGTTGAGCATCAGGCAGAAAGTCGAAGTGTTGGATGTTGAAATACGACCATGCAGTTTACGGACCGTAAACCACTTTACGGTCCGTATTTCAAAAGAGGAAGTTGCACACAACTGAGCAGCCAACTTGGGCGTAAACCAATTTTACGGTCCGTAAAGTTATTTACGGACCGTATTTCGCCATGACGGGACCAAAGTGCAAATCTGAAACTTTTGTATTTTCAAAACCTATAAATAGTCATTGTAGGGTTTTTAATAGACATCATTCAATATATTTTTGTCTTTTGACTTAGAACATTAAATTCTCTCTAGTTTGTGAAGATTCAAACATCAATTCAAGTATTACCAATTCCTTTTTCATTCCAAAGTAAGCAATTATGAATTCTTCAACTTCTTATTTCTTGTTCTTTGTCATGAGTAGCTAAATTCTCTTACCAGGGTTATGAACCCAATGATGGGTGTTTGGTGATTGGGTTGTGATTGATATACAAATCATGGATTATTAGGGTTTAATTATTCTTCATTCTTCATTCATAATTAATGGTTGCAAACATTGATTAAAGCCATAAACCCTAATTTATTTGGGAAAATAACTAGGGTTGGTAAGAATAATTAACAAGAACTCAAAGCTTTAAACTTTGTTTAATAAATTCACTTAGGAATAAGAAGAATTTACTTGGCATGATTAATCGTTCGTCATTATCACTTTCTTATATTTGGAAAAATCATAGAAAGATATAATCTTTATTTATTGGGAAATAGTAGAGATTCACATAGAGATTAAGTGCATTCATATAATGATCCATTATAAGTATATCAAGATCAATACCCATGATCATACACCCTATCTAGCGGGGACACAACCTTAGTTTCTTTTACCATAAATTTCCACCAAAGCAATAGTTTAGCAATTAGTCATAGAAACAACCAACTTTTACACAAATTATCGGATTAAGACATTAGACCTAGAACCTAGCATCTACGACTTTAGCAACCTTTTCACACCATATTCCCTGTGGGATTCGACCCAACCTCGTTGGGTTACTATATTTGACAACGTCTGCGTTATACCATTAATAGGTGTAATTTGAGCGTATCAAATTTTGGCGCCGTTGTCGGGGAATACGGTTTTGAAATTACTAAATAGTGTTTGCTTTGATTAAAGTCTTTTGCTTATTCCATCACACCTTGTTTTCTACTCTGTGTAAACTAGGTTAACATGAATCAAAATCAGCAGAATCAGCGTGCTGGTAATCAGGTGAATCGGTTGAACAATCAGGCGAATGAATCTGATGATGAGAATATTTTTGCTGAACTTGTTCAAGAGGAGGACTATGCATCTGCTATTGTTCAACCTCGAGTTGGAGCTGCTACTGTGAAAATTGACTAATCTTTATACCAGCTGTTGAAACTGGAGGGATACTTTCGAAACTCTACCGAGAATGACCCTCAACGTCATTTGTAGAATTTTGTGGATGTGTGTGCTAATCATATCCAGAACAATGTTCCACAAGATGCTATTCGGTTGAGGTTATTCAAATATTCCTTAGCTGGGGAGGCAAGAACATGGTTCGAGAAGCTGCCCCGAAATTCGATTACTTCATGGGCAGAGATGGTAGCTGTTTTTCTTACAAAGTGGTACCCCCCTAGCAAGAAGGCTGAGATTCGCGACAAGATATATGAATTCAAGCAGCGACCGGGGGAACAACTATATGAAGACTGGGAGAGGTTCAAAGAGTATTTGCAGAAGAGCCCGAATCATGGTTTTCCGGAAAATATATTGATGGAGAAGTTCTACCTAGGGTTATATCCATTGACACAGTCAGTAGCTAACAATGCAGCTGATGGGTGTTTTATGAACAAGACCTTTCGACGAGTGACCACCATACTTAACAAGCTGACAACTCATAATCAGGCTTGGCACTCAAACAATGCTGATGTGGTACCGTATGGTAGTGCTATGCTCCAGAATATAGTGAAGGAGAATCAGGATACCCAGCAAACATTGGCAGAACTTGCAACAAATATTTCCTTGCTGACAAAGAAGTTCGATGAATCTCAGATCAAAAAAGTAAATGTGT
This sequence comes from Lycium barbarum, assembly GCF_019175385.1. NCBI lineage: Eukaryota > Viridiplantae > Streptophyta > Magnoliopsida > Solanales > Solanaceae > Lycium > Lycium barbarum. The sequence goes on from NC_083340.1 coordinate 14,914,989, forward strand.
GTGAGGATGATGTAGTTTTGCCAAAAGGGATGTACCATGCTCAAGATGGTCCATTCCTTGATGGGCCACCCATGCAGGTTGAAGATGACAATTATGTTAATAACTCTCAAGGGGGTTATCAAAGACAAAATTACCAAGGTGGCTATCAAAATCAGAATCAATGGAGACCTCAGCAAGGTCAAGGTGCTTACAACAACTCTGGGAACTACAACAATAACTATGGTGGTGCGAACCAAGGGAGCTACAACAACAGCAGCAATTTTGGGAACAAGAGTTCCAATCCTTATATACCACCGAAAGGGCAGTCATCAGAGCAGGGTAGTTCGAAAGTTGAAGCAATGCTTGAGAAGATTCTGGAAAATCAATCGAAGTCTGAAAGGACTTTATCTGGGTTCTCATATAGCGGCTATTCAGAAGCTTGAGTCGCAGATGAGGGATATTTCTAGAGAGCAGCACCCTCCTAAAAAGGGAGGACTTCCAAGTGACACCATCCCAAATCCGAAGAATGGGGGAGGCGGTTTGAACAATGTGTTTTCCATTACTACTAGAAGTGGTAAAACAATATAGGGAGCTGCTGAGAAGGTGATTGATCTTGAGCCGATAGATGACGAGAATGGGGTGCATTCTGAAGCACCATCTATCACTGATGAGATTCCTACTGACAGGAAGGTGGCTGATATTCCAGAGATGATTAGGGAAGATGATAACACGAGCAAGCAGGTTGTAAAAGGGGCTCTCCGCCCTTTGACACAGCTTTTCAAATCTAAACCTCCCTTTCCTCAGAGGTTGGTAAAGAAGCAGGAAGATGCTAAGTTTGAGAAGTTTTATGATCAGCTGAAGCAGTTATCTCTGAATTTTCCCTTCTTGGAAGCTATCAAGGAGATGCCGGGTTTTGCGAAATATTTGAAGGAATTGCTGACCAAGAAGAAAACGGTGCAGCATGACGCCGTGAGTTTGACTCACACCGTGAGTTCCATCATTTCAACTACAACTGTGCAGAAAAAAGGAGATCCTGGGGCGTTCACCATTCCTTGTTCTATTGGGCACCATGATTTTTCTCGCGCTTTGTGTGATAATGGGGCGAGTATAAATTTGATGCCCCTTGCTATATATAAACAATCAGGTTTGGGGATGCCAAGGCCGACTACAATGAGATTGCAGATGGCTGATAGGTCTATCAAAAGACCTGTTGGGGTGGTTGATGATGTAATTGTGCGGGTTGGTGATTTTATGTTGCCCGCTGATTTTGTTATTCTTGACTGTGCTGTTGCTCGGGACATTCCTATCATTCTGGGGCGACCTTTCCTTTCTACAGGGAGGGCTTTGATGGATTCTGAGAAAAATGAAATAAAGTTCCGAGTCAACAATGAAGAAGTGACCTTTCAGGCTAGCCAAGGGATGAAGTTACCAAGTGCTTACGAGAGTATTTCGGTAATTGATTCATTCGATGTTGTTGATGAAGCAGTGGAGTTCAAGATGGAAGAAGAGAGTTTGGGTGAGGCTTTGGCTGGTATTCTGATGAATTTCGATGCTGAAGACATAGAAGGCTATGAGGAGACAGTTAATTCACTTGTTGGGTTGGGCTCATATACATACCACCCAAAGAAGCTGAATCTTGATCTGGAAAATAGAACAACTCCTCCAGCAAAGCCTTTGATCATTGAGCCACCTAAGTTGGAGCTTAAGCAGCTCCCATCACACTTGAAATATGAGTTCCTTGGTCCGGACAATACATTACCGGTGATTGTTTCAGCCTTATTAACTGAGGAGCAGATTGTGCAGCTTTTGGAGGTATTGAGGGAGTATAGGCGTGCTATTGGTTGGACCATAGCAGATATTCGAGGTATCCCATCTGGGATCTGTGAGCACAAAATTCAGTTAGAGGAGGGCAGCAAACCAAGTGTAGAGCATCAAAGGCGACTAAACGAAAATATGCAAGAGGTCGTCAAGAAAGAGATCATCAAATAGCTAGATGCAGGCGTGGTTTACCCGATTGCTGATAGTAAATGGGTGAGCCCGGTCAAATGTGTTCCTAAGAAGGGCGACATCATTGTTGTGCCGAATACGAAGAATGAGTTGATCCCGACCAGAACTGTCACCGGATGGAGAGTTTGCATGGATTATCGCAAGCTCAATACAGCCACTTGCAAGGACCATTTCCCTATGCCTTTCATTGATCAGATGCTTGACAGGTTAGCAGGGCGTTCCTACTATTGTTTCCTTGATGGTTATTCGGGCTACAACCAGATCAACATCGCTTTGGAGGATCAGGAGAAGACCACCTTTACTTGTCCTTATGGGACATTTGTATTCAGCCGGATGCCGTTTGGTTTGTGTAATGCACCAACCACTTTTCAGAGGTGCATGATGTCAATCTTCTCTGACATGGTAGAGGACTTCTTGGAGGTATTCATGGATGATTTTTCGGTAGTGGGTGATTCATTTGAAGACTGTCTTGGCCATTTGGGTCAAGTGCTCAAAAGGTGTGAGGAGACCAATCTGGTGCTAAACTGGGAGAAATGCCATTTTATGGTGAGGGAGGGAATCGTCCTCGATCACAAAATCTCTGAAAAGGGAATCGAGGTCGATCAAGCAAAATTTGATGCGATCTCCAAACTTCCTCCACCTATCTTAGTCAAAGGTGTCTGAAGTTTCTTGGGGCATGCTGGGTTCTACAGGCGCTTCATCAAAGATTTCTCTAAAGTTGTCAATCCCTTGTGCAAGCTTCTTGAAAAAGAGGCTAAATTTGTGTTTGATGAGAAGTGCCAGAAGGCGTTTGAGGAATTAAAAGAGCGTCTCACTACTCCTCCTATTATTGTTGCTCCTGACTGGTCTCTACCATTTGAACTGATGTGTGATGCTAGTGGTTTCGCAATAGGTGCTGTGCTTGGGCAGAGGCACAATAAAATTATGCACCCGATCTATTATGCTAGCAGAACGCTGAATGCTGCACAGATGAATTACACAGTGACGGAGCAAGAGCTGCTTGCCATTGTGTTTGCCTTTGAAAAATTTTGGGCCTACTTGTTGGGGTCCAAAGTTGTGGTTTATACTGATCATGCAGCCTTGAGATACCTCATGGAAAAGAAGGAAGCAAAGTCGCGACTGATCAGATGGGTACTATTGCTGCAAGAGTTTGATTTCGAGGTAAAAGACCGAAAGGGCACTGAAAACCAGGTGGCTGACCATCTCTCTCGGCTTGAAGAAGTTGGGAGGCCTTCTGATGAACTTGATATCGATGATGATTTTCCAGATAAAAGGGTGTTGGCTGTGTCGATGGAGGTAGCACCGTGGTATGCTGATATTTCCAATTATTTGGTAACTGGTATAGTTCCTGATGATATCAAAATGTACCAGAAGAAGAAGTTCCTGCGGGATGCTCGGCAGTACTATTGGGACGAGCCTTATTTGTTCCGAACATGCGCTGATAACATCATTCGGCGTTGTGTTCCGGAAAGTGAAGTCATGGCTATTCTAAAGGCATGCCATGACTCTCCTGTTGGGGGTCATCATAGCGGAAACCGGACTGCAGCCAAGGTACTTGAGTGCAGCTATTACTGGCCGACTATTTTTCATGATGCTAATCTTTTGGTGCGATCCTGTGATCAGTGTCAAAGGCAAAAGAATATCGGCAGAAGGCAAGAGATGACTATGAATTTTGTTATGGAGGTGGAAGTGTTCGATGTCTGGGGGATTGACTTTATGGGACCTTTTGTGAGTTCTGGCGGCATGAAATACATCTTGGTAGCTGTGGACTATGTGTTAAAATGGGTAGAAGCGGCAGCTTTACCCAATAATGAGGCCAAGAGTGTTATGGGGTTCCTCAAGAAGAATATATTTACTCGATTTAGTACTCCGAGGGCGATAATCAGCGATGGTGGATCCCACTTTTGCAATAAAGCGTTCGCGGGACTAATGGAGAAATATGATGTAAAGCATAGGGTGGCAACGCCCTATCACCCTCGGACAAGTGGACAGGTCGAAGTGTCCAATAGGGAGATCAAAAGTATTCTACCAAAAACAGTGAACGCCAATAGAACTGATTGGGCCCGCAAGCTCGATGATGCTCTATAGGCATATCGGACTGCTTTCAAGACTCCAATTGGGACTTCACCCTTCAAGCTTGTATTCGGAAAAACTTGTCACTTGCCGGTTGAACTTGAACACAAAGCTATGTGGGCGCTGAAGAAACTGAATATGGATTGGGAGGAAGCAACCAAGCTGCGGTTGTTTCAATTAAATGAGATGGATGAATTTCGGTACCAGGCATATGAGAGTGCAGCCCTTTATAAAGAAAAAATGAAGCAATACCGTGACAAGAAGATTCTGAAGCGAGAGTTCTACAAGGGTGACTCTGTATTGCTGTTTAACTCTCGGCTGGAGTTGCTACCGGGTAAGCTTAAATCCAGATGGTCTGGTCCGTTTGAGGTGGTAGGTGTTTCACCCCATGGCGTGGTTGAATTGAAGTCCGGAGATGGTACTCGGACGTTTAAGGTCAATGGGCAGAGATTGAAGCACTATCACGGAATGATTTCGGAGGATAGGATTGTTGATCGCTACAGGTTGAAACACCTCGGAACGAACGATGATTTGGTGTACCAAGATAACGAGTGATTGGTCACCACCGTCGTGCAGTGACGTTAAATCAAGCGCTTCTTGGGAGGCAACCCAAGTGTAATGTTTTTTTTTTTTTTTTTTTTTTTTTTTTACATATAGGGTAATGGTTGTTTTGGTACAGGGATATGTTGCAGAAGATGTTGCTGAAAAGCAGGTAAGTTCAGTTATCAGAAACTGTTTCGTATCATTGCAAAATACGCCTGTACTCTACGGACCGTATTCCACAATACGGACCGTAAACCAGGACGTATTTTACTATGTTACGAGACAGTAAGCAATGTAATGTTATATGATGGTTTACGACCATGTAGGACGGACCGTATTTCACAATACGGTCCGTAAACTTGCTCGTAAATTAACAGGCAACATTGCAGTGTTCTGCCCTCATAACCACTCTAAATACGGGTCGTAAACAAGTTTACGGACCGTATTTAGAGATTTAAAAAAAAATCGTGAAGCAGCGAGTACATATAACACGCAATTTAAACCAAGGGCAGAAGAACCAAACAATCAAACACCCAATCAACTTCCCTCCATTACTTCTCCTTACCTTCACGTCTCCCTCCATAACTCCTTTCACCCCCACGACCTCCCACCATAAACCCATCACCTTCCACCTTCCTAAACACCATAAATTCACAACTTATACCATCCAACAAACCCATCTCACCAAGAATTCGAATTTCTTCCCTGCCCTAGGTTTAATTTCGTTTGTGATAGCAGTGGGGCTCTAAAAATCTGTGCTTATAGTGGTCTGATTCATCATTGAAAGGTATGATTCATGCTCCCCATTCTTCTTTTCTATCTGTGAACTTGAACTTGGTGGTAATTGATTGTTTAGACTGGGTTGTGCACTTAAGTGCTGCTATCTTGGTTAATGATCTTTTGAGAGGACAAATATGTTAAACTCTGTAAATTCTCATGGGTAATTGTTCTTAAAACCCAAATGGGTTGGAGGGCATTCCATACTTCAAATTTAAAATTTGAAGTTTTGGTCTGCCCACCAATGGCTTGACTCCTGCGGGAATGATAAAAAAATTGGAAAAAATAGGTGAAGTCTGAGTAACCTAATCCCCAAAACAACGTGAAACCAAGATGTGAAATAAAATTGTGAAATCAGCATATGTAACTGTCTGTGGTGCGAAATACGACCATGTTTTACGGACCGTATTACAATTACGGTTTGTATTTAAGCGTGTCTGAATGAACAGAATGTTATCACAAGGAAAGAGCAGTTTACGACCTAAATTTACGGACCGTATTTCAGTTTACGGTCCGTATTTAAGTTTTAATGAAGGAACATAATGTTAACGAGAAAACTGCCCAGTTTACGATCACACTTTACGGACCGTCTTTTGTGTTTACGACCACAGACAGAACATATATGTTGTGCACAATCAAACTATCTTATCTTTGGTTGGATGTTCCATGGTAACTAATATGTGGTGTCTTTTGCAGGAATGGGTCAGAAAAGGAAAGCAAGCAAAGCGGGGGGCCCAGGCACGGGCAAGAAAAGGAAAGCGCGCTCGGATTCAAGATTGATGGATGAACCTTCCAATTCGGAAGGGGTTCAATCAGGATTCGATTATGCCGAGGTGATACCACCACCAAAAGTCAGGGGGCCCCCACCCAAGACACAGCGGCAACCACATCATAGCCCTCACCTATAACCCCGTCCAAATCTATATCGGAAGCCTCCCAGTCTAAAGAGGGGGATTCCGACGCGGAAGCATCAAGTAGGGGGGCTACCACCCAAACTCCACCAGAGAGTGACTCAGCAGGGTTGAGTGAGGACAGTGATCCGGTTGATGGAACGCCGCCTAAGGGTCACAAGCTGGTCGTAAGGACCAAACGGTTGGAGGAGGAAAAGCTGCGGTTCTCGGTAAAGGGGTCAAAGGAGTTGTATGACCAAGGGATGGCGGGGTCTGAGACTGGTGGGCAGCCGTCGAGGAAAATATTTGAAGAACGGCGGCTGATTTTCGATGGTATTTCAGCTCACCCACAGCTGGATGATACCATCAAAGGATACAAATTAGATGCATTCACTCATGAGTCGGGAGAGTATGCTCCACATATTGTGCGGGAGTTCTATGCATCCTATGGGGCCGTCTTGAGGTCGATGAAAAAGCCAAGTCTTGCCTGGCATCAGATCCCAATGCTGGAAAATGTGACAGTCCGGAACTCCCTGGTTGATATCTCCTCCAAAGCCATCAACAGGGTCCTGTTTGGTGATGATTTTATGGCTCCTACTGATCTAAGCCTGTTCTTAGACAAACGAGACAGAAGGACAACAAATCCGTCAGGGAATGGACTGCAACACTTATCACATCTGAGCCACATGAGCAGAAATGGACTAACGATGGGAAGGTCAAGATCACTAAAAGTTGTTTGTCCACAGAGGCCAAATTTTGGTAGACCTTGCTGCGGTACAGGATCATTCCAACACAGGCAGATAATACCCTTTCCACCAATCAGGCAGTCACTATTGCCTCCGTCATGTCAAGTTACCCGATGGATATTGGGGAACTGATAGCTGAGGAGCTGCATGTCCGGGCACACAAGCCCAACCAGAACATGGTATTTCCGTGCCTTATCACGGCATTGTGTCGACGGGCAAGGATAATTCCGCTTCCAGATTGGGACGGTACCATTACAGCTGCACATGTAGGGGATTGGAGGAAAAACAAGGCTGTAAGCAAAAAGGATCGGGAGGCAGATCATTCCAGTGATGACGACGACACTCAGCTAGAATTGAGTCTGAGCCGTGCTTATAGGACTGATCCAGTAGGATCCGAGTTTGGTGCTGCTACTAATGGGCCTGAGGTTCCCACGATAGGTGTTTCGGATACTGTCCATGAACAGGATGCCGCAGCCACACTTGGTATTTCTGAGGCAAGACCTCCACCACCACTTCCGGCCACATAGGATCCTCCTTCGGGGTCCGCTACTGCTGCTGCGACAGCCGATCCTGCTGATCCAGAGCTGGGGTTGCTGCACTTCAGCCCGGCTAACTATAGCCACATTGCAATCAAAGAGGTGCGGACCGAAAGGAAAGTTGACAAATCTTGCAACAATTCAGGCCGAAGGTGGTGAAAATAGTGCAGCAGCTGGTTACTGAGGCAACCACAGAGATCCGTGCAGATTTTCAGAAAAAGCACGAGGTGTATCAAGCTAGACTTGACAGCTTTGAGGCGAGATTGTTGACTCGAGAGCAGACCGCACCCGGTGGGGAGTCTGGTTCTTTGAGGAGTGAGTTGGAGAAGCTGAAAAAGGAGCTTGAAACACTCAAGGGGCACGGGATGATAGCCGCACCAGCACCAGCACCACGGCCCATTTTTCCTACTACGTTTAAGGTGCTGGATTTGCTTGATTCTGAGGAGGAGACGGAGGATGTCGAACCCTCTGTTCGCGGTACTGGAAAGAGGGTCCTTGAGTCATCTGAGGACCCGGATGAGTTGGCCATGAGATTAAGGAAGACTGAAAAGAAGGACTTGCAGCAGGCAATCCTTCAGTCATTAGTTGAGCTGCAGCGCCAACCAGGAGAGTCGTCGAGTCACCCACCGGATGCGGCGAGTCAACCATGAGATGTTCATAGCATCCAGGTACCATTTTCTTGCTCCCTTGTTCTTATAATGGAAGCACTGAGGCAGTGCTTGATTTTTTAGTTGGGGGTGGGACCAATTGATAGTAGAGTAGTGTAAATATGTGTTTAGGAACCCCCTCGACTTTTCTTTGCCAGAGTTCTTTTCCTGAGGGGGGTTTTTATTCTGTTGAAACTGGCATGTTTAGGATGTTTCTTAGGTTGAATAGAATAATTTTGATTTACTTGGTGTTACTTTGTAACTGATGGCATGTGTTGTGGTTTGTTGAGAATTTTTGGACCCCTCAGAAATTTTGAAAAAATGCATACTTAGAACAGTTATTGTCTGACATGATTGATTATTTATATGACATTGTGATTATTGGGGTGTTGTGTGTGATGAATGACTACTTAGGAGGTCACAAGTGTAAAAATGATTGTCCTTATGCCGATGTGTGTGTGAGTTGTTAGTTTAATTCTGTTTACGCATGTATAATTTAGAACTTGCCTGGTTGGTCGTGTTTGAAATGCGAAAGTTAGTTTGGTTGTGAAATGATCTTAGGCTTTCTTTGTGTAAATAAGTCACTGTGCCTAAATAAGCCTCTCCAAAAGCTGAAAATATCACTAGTGTCCCTTTTTGAGCCTTTTTGACCTTTTTCTTGGTTAGCCGAATGAAACCTCACCCGTTGTGAAATTTACCCATGTTCGCACCCGTTCCCTCCTTGATGCTACGAGATAGACGAGGCCAAGCGCCTAAGTTGGTGGTGAATTAAATGTGAAGTAGATGTTGAGAACAGAGGTTGGGGGGTGGTGGAATTTGCTAATAAAGAGTCGATGTGGTAGTTGATATCAATTCAAAAAAAAAAGTTAGAAAATTGAAACGCAAAAAGAATTGCTAGTTGGGTAGGAATAAAACCACATCGAGGTCGAAAACGTGAAAGAAAATAAAGGGGTTGGAAAGAAAATAGGCAAATCAAGGTAAAGTGATGTTGTAGTGTCAAGGAGGGTGAGTCACTCATACCCAAAAAGTATCCTACCCGTCCCTAAGTCTGCATTACAAGCCGAAACAAGTCCTAATGTGATCACAACCGAACGAGCCTAGGATGAAAACATAGAAAATAAGGGCAAGCATATGGTATTTGCATGTGTAGATATGAACTCTTTCTGAGTGTTGAGTTTTTTTTCTCTTCTCTTTCATCTTCGTCCCATTCTTGTCGTATATATGTGTGTTGGGACATTCTTTGGTCTATGTGAGGGCATAAGGAGGAGATTTGAACAAAATAAAGTGACTGCCGAAAGTAGCGTTTGTATGCACAATAACACGTTCGATAAAGTAATGTCATGTATTGAAGCTTCATGGTTAGTCATAACGTTCTTAAGTTGTGTATATTGCTTTACAATAGACAGTTGGGGTGGTCAGTTGAAAGGAAACATGCATCCCAGAAGTTCCAAGTCAAAACCGATGTAGACATTGTTATTCTATGATATCTAAGTGTTAGATTGAGTCGTTGTGTGGTATGGCCTGCTTGAGGACAAGCAAATACTTTAAGTTGGGGGTGTTGATGTGGCGTGATTTTACGCCACAATCGATGCTTTTTTACTCTAACTTTTACTTGTTTTTAAGCAAGCCTATGTGATTTTACGTGGTTTTTAGTGTTTTGCAGGTAAAGGAACAAATTCGGCACAATCACAGTTGAAGTGCAGAACCAGGTCATGAATTGAAGTTTACGGTCCGTATTCTACAATACGGGTCGTATTCCATGGTCGTGTTTAAGGATAACAGAACCAAAAAGTCAAGCTGAGAAGATGGTGGTTTACGAGCTAGGTTTACGGACCGTATTTCAGTTTACGGTCCGTATTCCATCACGTATTTAACCAGTTGAGCATCTGGCAGAAAGTCGAAGTGTTGGATGTTGAAATACGACCATGCAGTTTACGGACCGTAAACCACTTTACGGTCCGTATTTCAAAAGAGGAAGTTGCACACAACTGAGCAGCCAACTTGGGCGTAAACCAATTTTACGGTCCGTAAAGTAATTTACGGACCATATTTCGACATGACGGGACCAAAGTGCAAATCTGAAACTTTTTGTATTTCCAAAACCTATAAATAGTCATTGTAGGGTTTTTAATAGACATCATTCATTATATTTTTGTCTTTTGACTTAGAACATTAAATTCTCTCTAGTTTGTGAAGATTCAAACATCAATTCAAGTATTACCAATTCCTTTTTCATTCCAAAGTAAGCAACTATGAATTCTTCAACTTCTTATATCTTGTTCTTTGTCATGAGTAGCTAAATTCTCTTACTAGGGTTGTGAACCCAATGATGGGTGTTTGGTGATTGGGTTGTGATTGATATACAAATAATGGATTATTAGGGTTTAATGATTCTTCATTCTTCATTCATAATTAATGGTTGCAAACATTGATTAAAGCCATAAACCTAATTTATTTGGGAAAATAACTAGGGTTGGTAAGAATAATTAACAAGAACTCAAAGCTTTAAACTTTGTTTAATATATTCACTTAGGAATAAGAAGAATTTAGTTGGCATGATTAATCATTCGTCATTATCACTTTCTTATATTTGGAAAAATCATAGAAAGATATAATCTTTATTTATTGGGAAATAGTAGAGATTCACATAGAGATTAAGTGCATTCATATAATGATCCATTATAAGTATATCAAGATCAATACCCATGATCATACACCCTATCTAGCGGGGACACAACCTTAGTTTCTTTTACTATAAATTTCCACCAAAGCAATAGTTTAGCAATTAGTCATAGAAACAACGTACTTTTACACAAATTATCGGATTAAGACATTAGACCTAGAACCTAGCATCTACGACTTTATTAACCTTTTCACACCATATTCCCTGTGGGATTCGACCCCAACCTCGTTGGGTTACTATATTTGACAACGTCCGCGTTATACCATTAATAGGTGTAATTTGAGCATATCACGCTGCCCCATCCCTTCCCTTTTTTTCGCGTCCAATCGACGGCATAGGGCCTAGAATAGGCGCGTGAGACACGATGTTTCCAGAGTTAAGAAGTGGAATGAGTGCTCTTAAATCCATTCTTGGTTCAAGGCTGCACACAAAAAAGGTAAACCTTGATATATTTATCTATTTTTAGTCTTTAATTCTGCTTTAGTTAAGATTTTAGCTTATTTCTGCTATATTTTATAGAGTTTATGTAGTTTCTCTATGGTCTTGTTTATTTGTTTGAAGGTTGGGACTGTTAGACTAGTATAAATGATATTGCTTAGTAGCATTGTGTTTTTGGTTTTAAAAATGGAAGATTTGTAAAGAAGGATATTGGACCCCTTTTTAGAAGGTGCAGAATGTTTTGATTAAATGTTAAATGGATTAGCTAGTTGAATTTATTGTTTATGAGTGAAATAAGTTGATAGTTTGATCATGTCATTGAAATAGTTCCTGTTTGGCTTGATGATTCGAGTCATCTTTAATTACCATGCCTTGTTTGCTTTCTGCTCTTGAAGATTATATGAGGTTTCTTACCTAAAATTCTGAGCACTTTACCTCTCATGCTAGTCCATTATTGAGAAATTCTTGCCTGCTTGGATGATCCACCCTTGTCATGTATGCCATTATTTCTGGTTTGACCTCTTGTAAGATATTAGTCCATGTTAAAGTATATTAAGGATGTCATGGTGTAACTCTGTAAGCACATTATCCTGTGTCACTAAATGATCACCTAATTTGCTATTTCCTTTGCATTTTACATGTCCTAGATGACTTGCCCAGCCTTCATGTCCTGAAATGTCTAGTAGTTCAAACTGGAATCTGAATTTTGCTCTGTGTCATTTGGTTAGCCTTTGCTTTAACTGCTTTGCCTTCCCATGCTCAAGTCCCACCTAAGTCTAGTCCTATGTTCTCCATGGAAAGACTCTTGTTGTCTCTCCTTGTTTCTCATGCATGAAATGATGTTGACTTGGAATCAGAAAACCTTGTACTTTAGTTGACTTACTCTGTAGTCCTGAAATTTGAATCTCTGAAGTCTTACCTTGCCTTTATTTACTTTATCACTATTCAAATCACTTGCTCAATGTTAAACCAATCCCTCTGTGCTTGTTTTCACTCAAAATGCTATACTGTTATACTCTTCCCATTGCTTTTGCCAACTGAAGGGAGATCTGTGTGATTTCTATATGTGTTGTGTGTCCTCTTCTCATCATAATTGTCTTATTCTGAGGGTCTCAAGTGTTGTAAGGGTGGTTTATCCATGGTTGTATGCATATAATGTTCACTCAAGTGTCTAAAATGTTTCCATCCATCTGTGTTGAGACCTTGTGCCATAGCTTTGCTTTGCCCTGTCTCACCCATCATGCTAATTGTTTAACTTGAACCATGCTGCTCAGTGTGTTCCTCTCTCGGATTAGTTCATAATTTCTTATATTGCTTGTATACTTAGCTGCCCCCTCCCCCCCACCACTTAGTTCTCACATAGTTGGATCATTGTTCATAACGGTATGTTGTGTGGATTTCTGGGTTCAAGAGTCATGACATAGTTTAAATGCTTGTTGCTTGCCCTCCATGATTGTATGCTTCACTCTTGCTGCATCCACCTCATGTCTAACCTTTCATTTTTAAGCATGTATAACTTATCCTGAAAGAAACAGAGTTAGCATAAGTTGTTGTTTCCTTCTTTAGTAATCTACCCTGTATGTTTTCCTTTTCTCCTTCTCTGTATCTCTGCTTGTTTCTCAAATGTGTCCTCTAGACTCATAGGGATAGAATTAAATATATGTGTTAGTATTTGTCTTACTGAATTTGGATCACACTCACACACAACCTATTGAGTCCTTGAACTATTGTCTTGATCTTGTCACTACCTGTCTGCTGAGCTAATGCCATATCTTAATGATAAAATTTGACTTACATGATTGATTCACCCTCACTGTAACTAGAAGTATGGACCCTCTAAGACCTGTGAATCATTCCTGCTCCCTTAATGGTCTATCCATGATAATTAAATTACTGCAGCTTAGTCAACCTGATAGTCTTGCTTTGTCCACATCTGTGTGCCATATCCCATGTCCCTAACTTAGTTGACGGTGTTCCTACTTCATGTAGCTTGTGTTGCTTTCCTAGTTATGTGATTAAATGTGCATCCTAGTTTGTGATCCATGTCTAGCTCACAGCCTTTATATGCATTGTAGACCACCTTATCTTAATTCTCACCATGTATCTGAGACCTCTATCCACTTCTTGCTAACTATGTACACTTGTTGTTTCCAGCTTCGCTATGACTGGCTTGTTTCTCTTGGTGCCACATTAATCTTATCATAATTTTCTATTTACCTATATGTGTGTCACTGCCTGTATTACTCTATCATTGATCTGATTGATTCCCTTTGAGTGTTGTTAACATATGTCTCTTGTCCATTATCTTGTATCTTATCATGAACATCTTCCTCACCTTTTTATGTGTCATCATAGTTGTGATAGTTTATCTATAGCCATGTGCCTCGACCTCTTCTCATCTTGTTGTGTTTTGCTTTGCATGCTAAGAGACACAGCACCATGTCCATGGTGGTGTAAGTAGACATACTTGCCTCAAATTGCCTTCCCTATGTTACACTGCTTGTGCTCTTTCCTGTCCTGAACTGTTTTTCCCTGGATTCAATATTTCCTCATACAGCATCAATATAAGCCCTGGTTCATTTGACTTCATTTTGTAGACACGTAGCCTAGTCTTTTGCCTTCTGCTCATGCCCATATCTGCTTCTAGAATTGTCTATGAACTCACCTGTTTTGTACCATGACTGCTACACAACTTGTCTTGGCTATTTCCCTTTTGTTGAATGTGCAAGTTGACCATGATGTATCCCTGTTGTCACACTCGGTTTGTTGCTTAGGTTGTGCTTTACATAGAGTTGATTATTCCCTACTTGTCTAAACTGCTTGACTCTTCCATCTATCACCTATATGCTAACATGGACTTGCCCTCCCTGCATTGGTACTAGAACTGTTTGGTTGTTGTATGTGGTATAATTAATGATTTTACAGTTTGTAAAACACCTTGACTTGTTATGATGCTATTGATGAAAATGTATTACCAGTGTCCTATACTCTCTTAAGTATCTTTACTAGTTTCACTTCATTCAAGACAAAGGTGTGGTAATTCGGGGTTTTCCTAACCCTCTCGGTGTTAGCCATGCCTGGGGTTCTTAGAAGCCCCTTGGAACTTGTGTGACATCGGGGACACAGGGTTAGGACCCAGTCCCCATATCATTCTAAGTCTCGGGTTAAAATGAACACTATTCTAGAAACAAAAGGGGTAAGTATAGATTATATATATATGGTTGACTTATATATATGTGTATGAGTTGGTATACTGCCTGATTTGAATATATACATGTATGTGCGTATACACTGCTTTATATATGTGTGTGTGTGTTTATAACTTTAGTCATTTGCCTTAGTGATAAGTTCAGCGATTATAAACTAATCGGTGTTTTTTTTCTTCCTTCCTCCTCCTCGTACGTGGCCGTTCGGGTCTAATTCAAAGCCCACCCATTGGGCCTACGGCCCAAATGGGCATATTATTTCAATTCGAGTCCGAGAAGATAAAGGTAATAGCGAGGCACGCAGAAGGCCCAGCCATGGGTGAAAAATGGCCAACTAGGGGCTTGGTACGCCCTTAGTCTAACTTAGCTCCTTTAAATTAATTGTATTTATTGTTGCATTTATATTTGAAACTTGTATTCAAAACTCATATATAGTGGAAACTTGTGATTGGAACTAGACGTCTTAGGACAACGGTTCTTATGTTGTTTAGTTGACTTTAGGTCCCCGTACGTGATTGTCACACCCCAACGAGGTATATGACGAGCTCCGACCCATAGGTCGGGAACCACCTGACTTAGCGGTTACTCTGAACATCATATACCGTAACTCAAAGAACACCTGCACATAGAAAAGGCTCAACATAGAAATGTCTGATAATCCAACATATATGTACAAATGCGAACCGACAAGGTCGCTACGACTTTACGAGTATCATAAAGCCGGCAAGGCTATCAGAAAAATATCAAAAACCCAAAACAAGGCCGATAAGGCCATACGTAATATTTACATACCCCGCTATGTCTATGAGCCTCTAAGAGTGTACATGTGAACATATATTACACTAGCAGAAAAGTACCAAAAGATAGCAAGTCCGGAGTAGTGGTACTTGTTGACACCGCTGAGCAGGAAAATCCTACTGCAGTCGCTCCTCAATGACCCTGTCAGAGCCTGCAGCACGAAATGCAGCATCCCGTGCAATGGGACTTCAGTACGGATAAAAGTACTGAGTATGTAAGGCTGGAATCAATAACATAAGTAGGACGGAGATATAAAGAGAATAGAGGTAACCTACCAACTGAGAACGTACAATATATAATGCATGAGCTTAAAAATCATATGCAAGCATATACACATATATAAATAGTATCATCATCATAACGTAACCGGCCCTTTCAGGACTCGGTGTGTAATACCAACTGATCAGTGGTTGCACAATAGGTGTCGTACCCGGCCGACTATAGCGCGGCTCGGTGTAGTAAAATAGTGCATATATATATATATATATATATATATATATATACAATGCATAATGAGCCAATGAAGTAACTGTTATACCCCATTTTAACCCGGGAGTTGAAGCGGAGTACAACATATTGGAGATTCCTAAATATGCTTTGTTTATTTTAAGGAGTCGCCACCTAATTGATTTTTACGGTGAATTAGGACACCTAATTATTAACTAAGGTAAAGTTAAAACTAAACCTCTGTTAATGGTCTGCTTAACCAGTGTGATTCTAGGTAAGGGTTCTATATCATCCTAAAGGGAAGGGGTTAGGCATCCTTTAGAATCCGTTAAACACGGTTATCCGGCCAAACTTAAGTTAATTAATCAATGTTGGATATAGTATCAAATTTTAAGAAAAAAATTGTTTATGCAGATAAGACTTGTAAAATATAGCAATTTATGCAAAAGAGGATTTTAATTGTCATTTTATAAAAAAGACTTCAAGTAATAAGGTTGTCAAAATGGGACTAGTAATTCGCATAAGATGGAATTTTAGAATGCTATTTGAAATAGAAGTTTATAAATGTTATTAAGATTTAAAATAAAATACTAAATGAACTTATGAAAAAGAATATAATAATTTGTATAAAAGGAGGCTTCAAATGCCATATAATTTGTAAATATATTAATGTTGAAATATAAGAAAAAATGCTGTTTAAAATGAAAATTGTAGAAAATGTAATAATTCGCGTAAAAGAAATTGCAAATGTCATACGAAAATAGCTTATAATTTGTAAATATATTAATGTTGAAATATAAGAAAAAATGTTGTTTAAAATGAAATTTGTAGAAAATGTAATAATTCGCGTAAAAGAAATTGCAAATGTCATACGAAAATAGCTTATAAATGTTGCAAAGATTTTAATTAATGATGCTAATAGAACTCGCATGAAATGTATAAGCAAAAAGAAAACGCGGGTTTGCGTAATGCTTTAACAAATATTTGAAACAAACTAAACGATGATGTATTGATTGACTCTCGCGTTTTGGAAGTCCAAAATGTTCTTTAATTCCTATTTACGTGTTAATGACGTTTCGAAATTCCCGAGATAATAAAACGTGAATCCTTTGACTCAAAAATATGAAATTAGGCCATTTGCAAATTAGTTATTCTAAATAAGATAAATATTAGATGCTTATAAATAGTTTCGACATAAAAGAGAAGAACACGACTTATGGGATTGACCGTTAGTCTTTTTATCTAACTACCCCTTTACTAAACTATCTCTACTAATCCTCAATAGTTCAACTAAGCTAAGGAAGAGCAAAAAAATACGAAAGTGTTAGTCAAATAATACATACAAGTTAAAGGCATAAAATAAAACAAAGGCATAAATAAAATTAAGTGGGCTCGGCCCGTTTTTTGAGATTGCTATTTGCTGTTGGGCTTCGGCCCAGCAGTCCCTTCGGATCTGGGCCACTGCTGGGCTTCGGCCCAGCAAATTTTATTACTGGACTGCTGCTGCTGCTGTTGGAATTGGGCTTGGCCCAGAATTTATTTCTTTAAGCTGGGCTGCGGACAGAGATGGGTTGAGAAGGTAGGAGGATTTTGTTGGGCTTTTAGCCCAACATCGTACACGGAAGGAGAGCGAGTCCCTCGGACTCATATGCGATGGTCATGCATAAAACGAAAAAATAGAAATTAGTACATGATCAACAAACAAAGCCAAAATATATAATGCAAGTTCAACATACCAGTGGGTTATGTATATATCATGAATATTCGAATATATTTCATATATACATAGTCATAAGGATGTTTAGAAGGTTAATATCGAAGGATTCAGTATTGAAAACAATGTAGTGAATAGGACAGCCTAGTCAAGTGTACACAGAATTGAACGAATCAGGACATTTTATTGGCACCAATCAGTTTAAATGAAGAGGAGAAAGAAGAGAAAGAGGCACACATCCACAGAAAGTTTAAAAGGAACAATGTTCATATATAATCCTGAAAAAAAAGGCATACTCTCCGCAAATCAGGCTTAAGAAAAGAACAAACAAACACACTCTTGGCTTTTAAAAAGGGAAACTGTCACTTGACAAATTAAGTTCTAGGAAAAGGTCATACGGTTTTGCACACTTGATATTTAAAGGATCATACAACTCATGCAAATAGCTTTTAAAGATAATGAAACACTTCATAACTTAGTCTTGAAAGGCAATAGATCAATTAAATCCACAGGAACAGTTATGGAGAATAACAAGCACCCTATGTTTGATTCTGAATGAAGTATCAAGTTCATACAGATTCAGTTTTTTTTTTTTCAAGAACTTAACACTTCACAACCATAAACTAAGAAAAGGAGGAAGAATAATTTACGCACACTAACTAATATAATCAATCAGGGATATCAAGTCTGTTTCTAAAAAAAAAAAAGTGAGGGTATGCCAAATATTAATACTCTATGTTTGGTGACAAGGGAAACTGGAAATCTATACTCAGAAAAAATTCAATTACACCAATAGGTCCCTGTCCTTAAGGTTTGAAATCAGTATCAACAACTTTTTTTTAAAAAAAAAAGGGAGTATGATAAATATATAAAATCGATTCTTTCCAAAATAACTACAAGTTTTTTAGCAAAACAAAAAAAAAAACAGAAAAGGGTCCCATCAAGATTCATCATACACAGAAGAGAGAAAGTTCACATAGGCAAGTATTAAGCACATGGATCACAGCAATAATAAACCACACTAGTTCATGAAAACTAAATCCCTATTTTTCTGAATCAACTCATGAGAACCAAGCAAGCACAACTGATAAAATATCAGATGTTATTCTTTGGAAAAATGTGTTGGCCAGTTCATGTTAACAATTTTGGTCAAGAAAGACAATCCGATACTTAGCAAACCCCATAACCTCTCTTTTTGTCTTTTAAGTAAAGTAATAACAAACAACCAAGTACAGACATCCAGGCAATCAACTTATGTCAAATAGTACGCAAATCAAAAAGAATCCAGAATTTAGCTTTACCCTTTCTCCTAGTCTCATTCTTTATTTTGAAGTTCATTCTTTCCGGAGAACAATTGAATGTAATGCAAACACGTTGACTGAACGTAAGGTAATCCAAACAGTTTCAAAGAACCAATGTTGACCCTTTCAAAAGGAAGAGAATCCATTACTTTCGAAAAGAAGAGAATTCATTACTTAACCATCTACTAGTGAAATCTTGTTCAATAAACTATCACAAAGTGATTCATAGTCCTAGTTCAGGCAGGTCCCAAAACAAACCTGTATACATTTTTAACTTTAAAGTCTACTAATGACGAGATGCAAGCAGTTTTAAGCCATGTAAAGTAGTAGACATGTGTCATTTTCAATAAAACAAAGACTCCTCATCGCATACGAGATACATGGGTTAATGAGTTCCTCTTTATGATGATTCAAACTCAAATCAGGGTCAAGCAAGAGAGAACCATATAGCAAATTGATCTTTAGGCCTGCTACTGTACCAAACAGAGGGTGCAAAAATTATCAGCTAATGAACATACTAGTAAACATGTAGTATAACAAGTGACAACAGCTTAGTGTACAGGCAAAATTATGCTCAAAACTGGTAGGTATGTGAGGAAATTATTGATTTAAGCATGACCTGATTGCATGAGAATACACGACTAAGATGGGTTAAACAGGAATGTCATTCAAATAAGGTACTAGACAGCATCTATGAACACATGGATTAGCAATATCCAGACTCACATAAGAAAATAATAACATACTTAAAAACTAAACATAACGACAAAAAAAAAAAAAAAACTAACACCAGACTGAAAACTGGACTACATTAAAGTGATAATACAATAGCAGCTAAACTAACATATAAGCAAACGACACTATATTAAACTAAAATAGAACAGACTTATAATGCTAAGACTACTAACAATGCTAAACTAACCGTTAATTTGAGTAATCAGTCACAAATTTTAACCAAACACGTAATAACAGGAAATAAAATCCGCACACAAACAAAACTAAAAAACGAGCTCGTCTAAACACCAAACAAAACATATAGACCCGACTGTAAGCAAAATGGCTTAAAGGAGGAGAAATTACCTTGTTCGGGTGCAGCGAAGTGGGTGCGAATCCTCGATCTACACTCGAACACCAAACAAGAAACTCGATTCTCGGAAATAAAGGACTGTTAGAGTTGAAGTTTTTGCTTAGGAGATTTTTGGCAACAAACGAAAGCTTTGATTTCTAGGGAATCTTCAGGTGAAAAGACTCGATTTTTCAAAAGGGGCTTGTGCGATTTAAGAACTCGATTCGTTTGGGGGTTTCTGAATATGCGGTGCTCGTCTTTGTTCCTGTTTTTTTCGTTCTTGTTCCCCCTTTTCTCCTTCGTTCCCCCTCTCCTTTATAGGTTTTTTTTTGTTGTTTTTTTTGGTGCTGAAAAAGGGAAGGAGGAGCGGGAGAGAGATAAAAGTGGGGACAAGGGTGAGTGGGGAACAGGGCATGGTGGGGAGCGGAGAAGAAGGAGTGAAAGGGGGAAGTGGGAGCGTCGGCGGAGAGGCGGGAAAGGAGAAGAGGCGGCTAGGGTTTTTTGGGGGGTGAAGGGAGGCGGAGATGAAGGAGAAAGGAAAAAGGGGGCGGAAATGAAGTGAAGGGAAACTAGGTTTCCCTTATTTTGCTGAGAAATGAATTGGACCCGGTCCATTTGTGGACCGGGTCAAATTTTAGACTGGGTATTTAAAAGAATGGACTATTAAATTAAACATGGACTGATCTAAAAATTGAGATAAAAAATATGGTCTAGTCCAAAAAATATTAGGAATTAATCGGACTTTGATTTGGGGTCCGGTAAGTCAATATACGGACTAAGTGCAAGAAATAGTTTGGCCTCTAAATTTGAATAAAAGACCCATTTTGATTAACGATGTACTAAGGGTGCCAGAATATCACCTAATACGGAAATAAAAGATCCGGATAATAAAATTATATGATGTTGCAATGACCGTGCAATAATATTTAATAACAAACGCTATCATTAAAATGTGCGAAATAAATGCGATGTGTATGCGCCAGTTGGTAGAACGTTGAGAAATGCAAGTTTCAATAATACTAAATAATAGCAGCAAATAAATAGTGGTAGTAATACTGCTAATAATGATAACAATAATGATAATGGTAATAATGATAATGCTGATGATAATGGTGATAAAAAAAATAATAATAGTAAATAACAAATATTGATAATTAATAACAAATAACAATAAGAATAATGATAATAATTAATAATAATGATAATAATTAATAATAATAATAATAATAAATATGGTAGTAATTAATAATAAAAAAAATGACAATTATTGATAATAACAAAAAATGATAATAAATTAATAATAATAACAGTAATAGTGGTAATAATAAAATAATAATGATAATAATAATAAGAAATAATAATGATGATAATAATAATAATAAATAACAGTTATTGATAAAACAATGATAATAATTAATAATGATAAATAACAATTATTGATAAAACAATGATAATAATTAATAATAAAAATAACGATGATAATGATGATTAATAATTAATAACAAAAATAACGCTGAGAATAATGATTAGTAATTAATAATAATAATAACAATAATAATAATAATAATAATAATAATAATGGAAATAACAAGAATAATAATAATTAATGATAATTAGTAATAAATGATAATAATAATAATAATAATAATAATAACTGCAGTGGAATAATAAAACGGGGCGTTAATAAAAGACTAATAATTATAGTAAAATTAAAATGCATATTTTTTAATTTCTCAAAATACCAGAGGTATAAATAGGTATTTCGGGGGAGAGGCGGGACAAAATTGGGTGTCAACAACTTGTCCCTCTTTGCCTGGTAATGATGAAAGAATTTTCGGGCAAAGACGTTGACTTAGTAGCCTATTTTGTCCCGGCTAAAGGATTGTGGAGGACTAAGGGTAAAGAAAATTACGGCCGAACTCTGGTCTCTGAATCGCCTACATATCTTGGGTTGCACGAGAATCAGGCCGTGTGTAGTTCTGGGAAGACTACGACACCTATGACTGGTAACTCACGATTTGATGCGAATCTTCGCAAAAAAAACAATTGTCCCAGTGTCGAATTATGATGACACTGGGTATTGTGATAGAAACCTGAAAATTGATTGTGCTGGAATGTGAACGGGAGATTTGGATTTGGAGCCGAGTGTTCGAGGTAGATCTTTGACCCTTGTCGAGAAGTCTGCTTGTCCTTCCCGACGTATTGCCCCAGTTCGCTGCCGAAGAAATAGTTCCACGTTGCGCTAAAGCTCCTGCGAAACTAAAAACTAGATGAAAATAGTCAGCAAGAATAAATATCGAAATACAGCGATGCAAGTGCGGTGCAATGCGGCTGCGAGCATATGCAGGGCATTAATAAAATAATAACAAGACAGGGCAGGTGCGGTGCGATGTCTTATGCAGAAATTTAAAAAGGGCGGTGCATGGCCCATGTGATATATGAAAGTCGGTGTTCAGCCTTATGCAGAAATTTTAAAAGGGTGGTGCATGGCCCAGGCAATATATGAAAGCGATGCGAAGGGCGGTGCGCAGCCCATGCATCACATGAAAGGCGGTGCATAGCCTTATGCAGAAATTTAAAAGGGCGGTGCATGGCCCAGGCAATATATGAAAGCGATGCGAAGGGCGGTGCGCAACCCATGCATCATATGAAAGGTGGTGCGCAGCCTTATGCGAAAATTTTAAAGGGCGGTGCATGGCCTTATGCTGAAATTTAAAAGGGCGGTGCATGGCCCAGGCGATATATGAAAGCGATGCGAAGGGCGGTGCGCAGCCCATGCATCACATGAAAGGCGGTGCATGGCCTTATGCAGAAATTTAAAAGGGCGGTGCATGGCCCAGGCAATATATGAAAGCGATGCGAAGGGCGGTGCGCAGCCCATGCATCATATGAAAGGCGGTGCATGGCCTTATGCAGAAATTTAAAAGGGCGGTGCATGGCCCAGTAAATATATGAAAGCGATGCAAAGGGCGGTGCGCAGCCCATGCATCATATGAAAGGCGGTGCATGGCCTTATGCAGAAATTTAAAAGGGCGGTGCATGGCCCAGGCAATATATGAAAGCGAGGCGAAGGGCGGTGCGCAGCCCATGCATCATATGAAAGGCGGTGCATGGCCTTATGCAGAAATTTAAAAGGGCGGTGCATGGCCCAAGCAATATATGAAAGCGATGCGAAGAGCGGTGCGCAGCCCATGCATCATATGAAAGGCGGTGCATGGCCTTATGCAGAAATTTAAAAGGGTGGTGCATGGCCCAAGCAATATATGAAAACGATGCGAAGGGCGGTGCGCAGCCCAAGCATCATATGAAAGGCGGTGCATGGCCTTATGCAGAAATTTAAAAGGGCGGTGCATGGCCCAAGCAATATATGAAAACGATGCGAAGGGCGGTGCGCAGCCCATGCATCATATGAAAGGCGGTGCATGGCCTTATGCAGAAATTTAAAAGGGCGGTGCATGGCCCAGGCAATATATGAAAGCGGTGCGAAGGGCGGTGCGCAGCCCATGCATCATATGAAAGGCGGTGCATGGCCTTATGCAGAAATTTAAAAGGGCGGTGCATGGCCCAAGCAATATATGAAAACGATGCGAAGGGCGGTGCGCAGCCCATGCATCATATGAAAGGCGGTGCATAGCCTTATGCAGAAATTTAAAAGGGCGGTGCATGACCCAGGCAATATATGAAAACGATGCAAAGGGTGGTGCGCAGCCCATGCATCATACGAAAAACGGTGATTAATGCAGGTGCAGTGCAATGCGGCTGCAAACACACGCAGTGGCATTTAAAAATAAAAGCAATGTATTCGAAGGCAATACAAAATATTTGTGCGTTGATATATATTTGAAGAAAATAATTTGCAAGATTAGCTTATTGGGATCGCCGAAAGTTATTTATATTTGAAGACATAATTGATAGAAGAATGTTCAAACCGTTTGACGCGCCATCATTACAAGGTCGTGCCTATTTCGCTCCTGCAACTTGGCAACCTGCATCCAAAGAAAATTTTGTAAGTTTGGGGAGGGGGGTTGATTCGCGTTGACTTGGGGATCTGGCTCTTGCGCTTCGTGCCTCCAGCTTCGTATGAACTTGTAACCTCCGCTCATTTTAAGTCTTGGCCGACTAGTAAACAGTCTGATTAGAATCACATTATTTCGAAAAAATAGACATAGTAAACTATATGTATGGTGATAAATAATTTTGCTGAACTCGGAACTGTGACACATTGTGAAACGAAGCGAATGCCCCTTTTCCGAAGTTTTCTTCTGCCCGACGACTCTGTCGAACAATATTCTCCCGAGTCCGTCGATGTTGTCTTACGGTGATCCCTTTTTTAAAAAAATTGTCCCAGTTTGTGGTGCAAGGGATGTTGATCTTTTCAAAATGGCGAGACCGAGCCTACATAGGCTGCCTACGTATCCCACTAGGGAAATCAGGTCGAGCGTAGTTCAAATTACAAGCGGAAATGCAATTGGGGAGAATAAATGATGTGACTGAGGCCTATGCGGGCCGCCTACGTATCCCCCATGGGAATCAGGTCAAGCGTAGTTCAAATTACAAAAAGGATATTGAGGTTTTGTGAGAATGTGACCGAGGCCTATGCGGGCCGCCTACGTATCCCCCGTGGGAATCAGGTCAGGCGTAGTTCATATTACAAGCGGAAATGAAATTGGAATTTTGAAGTGATGTGACCGAGGCCTATGCGGGCCGCCTACGTATCCCCCATGGGAATCAGGTCAGGCGTAGTTCATAATTACAAGAAAAAAATAAAATTCGAGAGAAATTCTATCTTAAAGACCTAACCCGATATAGGTTTGTCATGCGTCCCGCTACGGGAGAGTAGTGCTATTACATGGAAAAGTGTTGAAGAATATTTCATGCAAATAAAAGAAGGTTTCTAAATATAATATCTCTTGACGGCATCTGCGTTGATAGCTTTCGGCCAAATTTCGCCATCCATTTCTGCTAGGATTAATGCTCCTCCAGTCAATACCCGATGAACCATCTAAGGTCCCTGCCAGTTAGGTGTAAATTTTCCTTTGGCTTCATCTTGACATGGGAATATGCGTTTCAGTACCAATTGCCCTGTTTTGAATTGCCTCGGTCTTACCTTCTTGTTGAAAGCTTTGGCCATTCTATTCTGATAAAGCTGTCCATGACAAACGGCATTCAATCTCTTTCCGTCAATGAGCATCAATTGTTCGTATCGATTCTGCATCCAGTTAGCGTCACTTAACTCAGCTTCTTGGATGATTCTCAAAGATGGTATTTCTACCTCAGCAGGTAACACCGCCTCTGTCCCATAGACCAAAAGATAAGGTGCTGCCCCCGTTGAAGTTCTCACAGTAGTGCGATAACCGAGGAGAGCTAACGGCAGTTTTTCGTGCCAATGCCTGTAATTATCGATCATCTTCCTCAGTATTCTTTTGATGTTTTTGTTGGCTGCTTCGACTGCCCCATTCATCTGAGGGCGATAAGGAGTGGAATTGCGATGAGTAATCTTAAATGTCTCGCAAATCTCCCGCATTAGATCACTGTTAAGATTAGCTCCATTATCTGTTATAATTGACTCTGGGATTCCGAATCGGCAAATAATGTTGCTCCGAACGAAATCTGCTACCACTTTCTTTGTTACCGACTTGTGCGAAGATGCTTCCACCCACTTTGTGAAATAATCAATGGCTACCAAAATGAACCTGTGTCCATTCGACGCGGCTGGCTCGATAGGACCAATGACATCCATACCCCAAGCTGCGAAAGGCCACGGAGAACTTGTCACATTTAATTCATTTGGCGGAACCCGAATCAAATCACCATGAATCTGACATCGATGACATTTCTGCACAAAACGGATACAATCTGATTCCATAGTCATCCAGAAATAGCCTGCGCGAAGGATTTTCTTGGCCAGATTAAAGCCATTCATATGAGGCCCACATGTACCGCCATGCACTTCTTCAATCAACCGAGCCGCTTCTTTAGCATCAACACATCTTAATAATCCTAAATCTGGAGTCCTCCTATACAGGATTTCTCCACTTAGGAAGAAATGGTTTGCTAATCTCCGAAGCGTTTTCTTCTGAACACTGGTTATGCCTTCCGGATAGTCTCCTGTCTTAAGATATTTGTTAATGTCATAGTACCAAGGTTCTCCATCAGGCTCTTCGTCCACATAGAAGCAATATGCCTGTTGATCGTGCACATTTATCTTGATAGGATCTATGCGATTCTTGTCCGGGTGCTGAATCATAGAGGACAGAGTGGCCAAAGCATCAGCGAACTCGTTCTGTGTCCTTGGAACGTGTTTGAATTCCACCCTGATGAATCTCTTACATAGATCTTTCACGCAATGCAAGTATGGCAGTATTTTCCCATTCTTAGTGGTTCATTCGCCTCGCACTTGATGAAACAGTAAGTCTGAATCGCCTATAACCAAAGGTTTCTGTATATGCATATCAGCGGCTATTCTGAGGCCAAGAATACAAGCCTCATATTCTGCCATATTATTGGTACACGGGAACTTGATTTTGGCTGAAATGGGATAGTGCTGGCCTGACTCTGAAATCAAAACTGCTCCAATGCCGACCCCTTTAGCATTTGCCGCCCCATCGAAAAACAGTCTCCACCCTGGGTACTCTTCTGCGATATCTTCCCCGATGAACAACACTTCTTCATCCGGGAAATAGGTTTTAAGGGGTATGTATTCCTCGCCCACAGGATTTTCTGCAAGATGATCAGCTATCGCCTGCCCTTTGACAGCCTTTTGAGTAACATACACAATATCAAACTCGCTCAACAACATTTGCCACTTAGCTAGCTTCCCCGTAGGCATAGGCTTCTGGAAGATGTACTTGAGTGGGTCCATCCTTGAGATGAGGTAAGTAGTATATGCAGACAAATAATGTCTCAACTTCTGTGCAACCCAAGTCAAAGCACAACAGGTGCGTTCCAATAACGTATACCGTGCCTCGTAAGGTGTGAACTTTTTGCTCAAGTAATATATTGCTCGCTCTTTCCTTCCTGTTTCGTCATGTTGACCTAATACACATCCAAACGCGTTCTCCGATACGGACAAATACAATAGCAAAGGTCTTCCAGCTTCTGGAGGCACCAAAACAGGCGGGCTAGACAAATATTCTTTGATTTTGTCAAAGGCTCTTTGGCAATCTTCAGTCCATTTGGTAGGAGCGTTGTTATACCCCATTTTAACCGGGTAAATTAGAGCGGAGTACAACATATTGGAGATTCCTAAATTGCTTGTCTTAAGGAGTCGCCACCTAATTAATTTTAACGGTGAATTAGGGCACCTAATTATTAACTAAGGTAAAGCTGGCTAAACCTCCGTTAATAGTCTGCTTAATCAGTGTGATTCTAAGTAAGGGTTCTATATTATCCTAAAGGGAAGGGGTTAGGCATCCTCTAGGATCCGTTAACTACGGTTGTCCGGCCAAACTTAGGCTAAATAATCAATGCTAAATAAGGTGCTTAAATTTTAAGAAAAGGGTTTATAATGTCACTAAGGTTTTAAAGGGAAATATAACAACGCTGTTTAAAATAAAACTTATAAATATTGCTAAAGCTTGGAATAAAAAATGTTACTTAAGATAAGATTTGCAAAATATAATAATCACGGGTTTTTCCTTAAATTAACTACCCATTACCCGAAACTAACTCTACTAGTTCTTCTATGGTTTCATCTAAGCTAAGTGACAAAATAAAGTGTTAGTCATATAGGTAAATCAAAATATACAATGAAAAGTAAGATAGAGGGGAAAAAAGAGCGAACGGATCAGCCCATTCTTAGGACTACTGCGGTGATTTTGTTTTTGCTATTGGGGCTTTGGCCCAGAATCTTTCTACACAGCTGAAGGGGCTGACTCGAGAAGAGTGTTTCAGCCCAACGCCGAATGCGGAAGAAGACGAGTTCCTCGAACTCACAAGCGGTGGTCATGCACAAAAACGAGAGGAAAAAGATTAGTATGTGATCGATAAATATGGTCGAACATATAAGATACGGACTCAAACAGATCGGTAAGTTAAATATATATATTGTGTATATTTAAGTATATATGCCCGATTCGGCCAACACAAACATGACAGAGTCAACATAAGACAATATCAAATCAACATACGTCTCGATCCATGAAGCAGGGGCTAATAAGAGGAATTTTCTGGTCAAATTGGATTCAATGCCTATGTATCAAGGCTGCCAGGTGCTCAAGTATGTTTCAAAAGACATCTTTAGATTGTTTAACTCTAAAACGACATCCTTAAGATAATATAAAACACCCCAAGAACTGAAACTGATGTATGTTAATAGCTCCAAATAGCATATCCATTTTTATCTTATGCTAATTTTAAACTAGATTTGTTTATCCTATCCACAAGCCATCATTCTTATCATAGTACAATCTGGATACGCTTTCTCTATGTTACAATTCTAGCCCTTCACATTACTATGTCATTACTAAATTGCATTAAACAATCTTGTGTTATAATCATGAGCAAACAGAAACCAATCACAGATTTAACTACTAATCATGCCTGACCTAACAACGAACACTTAAACAAGCTCAAACATCCTACTAACTAATTGTCCAGATTTATACGACGATGTGCAACTTAAACCAACTAGCATGATTAACTCATACATCTGAATCGACTGAAGTCAATCTACCACACATAATATAGGTAATTATGTAAGCAGAGCCCAATTCGATACTTAAATCATCACGCAAGACTGATTAGATCCGAATTAATATCAACACACAAAACAGGCTTACCAAGCTAATCTAACTAATCAGCATATTTTAAAAAACCTAACAACGATTAAGAAAGCATAGATTAGGCAGGAAATGAAAGGGAAAAGGGGAAATTACCTTCTTCGGGTGCAGCGAAGTGAGGCTTCGAGTCTCCGATCTACCTCGAAGCACCACGAAAATCGAACTTGCGTACGTTCGAATTCAGACCAATACCCGAAGCAAGAAAAGAACAGAGTGCGTATTTGTGACGATATCAATGAAATTAAAGAAAAACTGGTATTTTCCAAAGGAGGACTTGAGCGATTAAACACTCGTATTTGCGGGGTGTTCACAGTGCTCTAACTCTTTGCTTTTAGGGAATTTTCGTGACCAAGAAAAAAAAGCCCCTCCAAATGATTTAAACGCCCCTATTTATAGGATTTTGCTTTGCATTGTGTTGAATAAAAAAGGAAATACGCGTGGGGAACTTGGAGGAATGGGGATGGCAGTGAGCGTGGGGGGGACAAAGGAAGTGGGGTGGCAGTGGCAACGTGGGGGACAAAGATAAATGGGGTGTCAGTCGCGATGGTGGTGACAGAGGTAACGTGGAGATGAGAGCGAGGGGATGACGGTGAAAGAAAGGAGTGGGGAACAGGAAAGTGTGGGGTGTCAGTCGCGATGGTGGTGACAGAGGGAGGTGGTGGCGACAGAGGGAAAGGGGGAGGCACGGTGAAGTGGGAGGTGAACGAGAAAGTGAAGGAGAAAGGGAAGGGGGGTGCGGCGGGTAGGTGATAACGAAGGTGAAGAGGAAAATGAGGGGAACCCTGTGGGTTTCCCTTATTCTCAATGAAATGGGTCAGACCCGGGTATTAAAGAATGGGCTAATAAATTAAAACATGGACTGGTCTAGAAATTTGGATCAAAAATATAGGCTGGTCAAAAAATATTTATGAGTTGATTGGACTTTGATTTGGAATCCGATAAATCAAAAATACGGACTGAGTGCAAGAAATAGTTTGGCTTCTGAATTTGAATAAAATACCAATTTTAATTAATGATATACCGAGGGTGACAAAATATTGCTTAATACAAAATGTGTGATTATTAGGACTCGGGTAATAAAATCATACGGTGTTATAATAGTCGTGCAATAATATTTTTTGAAAATCCACAGTAAAATAAATACTATTATTTAATTATGCAAAGATAAATGCGATGCGTGTGCGTAAGCTTGGTAAAATGCCGAAATGATAAAATTGTGAATTATAATAATAGTAACAAATAATAATAATAATAATAAGTATAATAATAATAAATGCGGTAATAGCAATAATAATAATTGATAGAATAATGCAATGACGGTATGGATAAGAGGCTAATAATTATAGTAAACATAATATATATTTATTTTATTTTTTCCAAAATATTAGAAGCGCAAATAGGTATTTTGGAGGAGAAGCGGGACAAAATTGGGTGTCAACAACCGTCCTTCCTCAATAACTTAATTATTGGTTCGCATATCACCGTTGATTGCGCTATAAATCGATTGATGTAGTTGAGACGCCCGAGGAAACTCATCACATCTTTCCGACTCATTGGGGCAGGCAACTCCTGAATGGCCTTTATCTTCGAGGGGTCTAACTCTATGCCCCTTCTGCTCACAATAAAACCCAACAACTTCCCTGCAGGAACACCGAATGCACATTTTGCGGGGTTCAACTTCAGATTGTATCGCCTCAACCTGTCGAAGAACTTTCTCAAATCCGTCAGATGGTCTGAGCTCTTTCGCGACTTGATGATGATATCATCCACATAGACTTCAATCTCTTTATGGATCATATCATGGAAAATGGTGGTCATGGCTCTCATGTACGTGGCCCCTGCGTTTTTGAGCCCGAAAGGCATCACCCGATAATAGTACACCCCCCAAGGTGTGATGAATGTTGTTTTCTCTGCATCTTCCTCGTCCATCAGGATTTGGTGATATCCCGCGTAGCAGTCAACGAAAGACTGCAACTCATGCTTTGCACAATTATCAATGAGCATATGGATATTTGGAAGGGGAAAGTCATCTTTCGGACTGGCTCTATTGAGATCCCGATAATCCACGCATACCCTAACCTTGCCATCCTTCTTTGGCACGGGAACGATATTGGCTAGCCAAGTGGGGTACATCGTAGTTCGAATGACCTTGGCATCAAATTGTTTGGAGATCTCTTCCTTGATTTTTAAGCTCAAGTCTGATTTAATGTTCCTTTTCTTTTGCTTTATCGGAGGACAGGATGGATCAAGAGACAACTTATGCGAAACAATGTCAGTGCTCAATCCGGGCATATCATCGTAAGACCAAGCGAACACATCTATATATTCCTTCAGGAGTTTGATCAATTCTTCTCTCTGCGACGGGGTCAAATGGACACTGATTCTCACTTCCATCATGATTTTTAAATTACTCAAATTTATAATTTCCGTTTCATCCAAATTTGGTTTCGGCTTATTTTCAAAGTATTCAAAATCCTTAGTTAATCCCTCGGGTTGCATATCTCCTTCATATTCTTCAGAATCTTGCTCGGCATTTCCTACGGGCTTGCTTGTTTCATTATGTGTCACATTCACAGTATCGGCAGATTTGTTAATTTGATTGCTGAAAAATAAAAGAAAATTAATTAAGCAAAGACGGAAAAAATATAAATAAAAGCATGGCTTGAAAATTGCATTTGAACTTCAAAGTTTAGAGGCAAAAATAACAAAAGCATAGACACGATTCAGGCCTCAATTTCAAATCGTGTCTGTTTCATCAAATGTTGAATACAATTAGTCTACCAAGACTCCCGGAGGAACGGGGGCGGGTTACAAATCCAATTGTTCAAACGACATCCTGGCTCTGCATCCCGGATAGTCGTGTCTTCAAAATACCCATCCGAAACCATACTGCATTCAATTTCCTCTTCGGTGATGAATAAGTGTTTAAAACTTTCCAGGAGGTTGTCTTCAAGCGTTTCCTCTGGTGCTTGGGCAGCGGAAGCCTTAAGAAATGACTGATTCAGGCAAGGAACAGGCTTTGGCAAGGGAATGTCACTTCTTCTTTTGAGACTAGCCGAAGCAATCTCTTCGGGGGTGGGCTCATATCCGAGACCGAAAGTATGCTTGTGCCCGGGCAGTTGAATTGGTTCCACAATTCCATTCAAGTTCGGACCAAGGCCTTGACCGGGTCGGAAGCCATTCTTCAGCATCTCCCACGCCACCATCATA
This sequence comes from Lycium barbarum, assembly GCF_019175385.1. NCBI lineage: Eukaryota > Viridiplantae > Streptophyta > Magnoliopsida > Solanales > Solanaceae > Lycium > Lycium barbarum. The sequence continues at coordinate 14,946,830 of NC_083340.1, forward strand.
AGTACTTGTGGCAATTCCATTCTCTTCGCTTGAGCAGCGCACACATTCTCCTTAATATGAAAAACCGATCAGTCTAGCCTTTCCACACTTTGAATAGGAGGAATTGAACATTCCGGGTATAAAGAATTGTTGCCTTCTCCGTGGATCACTATTTCTTGGTGATTCCACACAAACTTCAGGCTCTGATGCAAAGTGGAAGGAACCGCGCCAGCCATGTGGATCCATGGTCTCCCGATCAGCAGGTTGTAACAAGTAGATATGTCCATCACTTGGAACTTCACAATGAACTCCACAGGCCCAATCTCCAGAAACAAATCGATCTCTCCAACAACATCTCTTTGGGCTCCATCAAATCCTTTGACACTGACTTGACTGTCGCAGAGTTTCCCGACGTCTATCCCTAATGCTCGTAGAGTAGCGACAGGACATATATTCACAGCTGAACCTCCGTCGATCAATACTTTGGAGATGAACTTATCCCTGCATCTGATGGTGATGTTCAATGCTTTGTTATGCCCCAAACCTTCAGGCGGCAACTCGTCGTTATGAAAAGAGACCCGGTGGGCCTCAAGGATTTCCCCTACCATAGCTGACAGTTTCTCACTGGAAGTCTGGGCCGGAACATAGGCTTCATTCAGTATTTTCACTAGAGCACTCCTATGAGCTTCAGAACTCATCAATAATGCAAATAAGGAAATCTGAGCTGGTGTTTTCTTCAGTTGTTCTATAACAGAGTATTCTTTCATCGGCATTTTTCTCCAGAATTCTTCCACTTCAGCTTCTGTAACAGTTTTCTTCGAGCCATTCTCCTTGCTTGGCGCCCCTCGTGCTACCTCTTCGGGGGCATAGCATCGTCCAGACCTAGTCATTCCGGTGGCAATGGTTTCCACAACTACTCTTCGTTTCCCTTTGTCTCTTTCACCAGATTGATAATCCCAGGGGACTGCTTTGGTGTTGCGAGAAGGTGTTGGGGCAACAAAAGCTGTGATCCTGGGCCTTGGGGTGAGCACTTCGAATGGGGCCCTCTTTTGAACCGTGATTATTGGAGCAACACAAGCCGACGATTCAACCTCCTCCCTTTCTTTAATTGGCACAATAGTCCCCTCCAGATTGCAATCTTCATCAAGGGTGATCATGTGCACATTTGCATCGCCGTGATTCGGCAGCGGATTGTTGTTTATGTTCGGGGGAGCTTCCTTAAGCTGTATGACCCCTTCCTTGATCAACGTCTCAACTCTATCCTTGAGAGCAAAGCAGCTTCCGGTATCATGCCCTGCAATTCCCGAATGATATGCACAATTTTTAGTCCCGTCATACCATCCCGGGATGGGATCAGGAGTTCTTCCTTGAATCGGTTGGAGTATCCCTGCCATTTTCAGCCTCTCGTACAGTTGGGCTAAAGGTTCGGCTAATGGTGTGTAAGTTTTGGTTGGTCTTCTTTCGACATTTGGGCGTGGTCTAGGGGTGTTTTGTGGGCGGTTTGGTGAATGGTACTGGGGTTGCGTTGCGTAGGTTGGACGGTGTTGTGGTGGGTTTTGGTAGGAAGGTGACCGGGGTGAGTAGTATGTTGGTTGAGTATGATAGACCGGAAGGGGGGTAGGTGGGGGTTGGTAATAAGGCTGAGGTATTTGGGTGTACTGGCTGTAGTGCGAGGGCTGGGGTGAAGAATATTGGCGGGTTGATTTTGGGGTGGGTCTTTGATCTTGGATGGCCATGACCGGGGATACTCCGTCTCTCTTCTTCTTAGCAGGGTCCGCCTGAATGGCCTTACTTGTGGCCTGCAAGGCCGCAAGATTTGTAACTCTTCCTGTTTTTATCCCTTCTTCTATGAAGTCCCCCATCCTGATGACTTCAGCAAACTTCTGCCCAATGACACTTAACATTCTGTCATAATATGTGGGGTCCTTTAGAGATTGTACGAAAAGCATCGTCATTTCACTCTCTGCCATTGGAGGCTGGACTTTTGCCGCTTCTGCTCTCCAGCGCATAGCGTATTCCCGGAAAGTTTATGTTGATTTTCTCTCCAGCTTCATCAAATAAAACCGGTCCGGGATAGTCTCAGTGTTGAACCTGAATCTGTCCATGAATTCCTGGGCCATATCTCCCCAACTGTGCCACCTCTGCGGGTCTTGGTATGTGTACCAATCGAGTGCCTCTCCAGTTAAGCTCCTTATAAACAGTTTCATTCTGATAGCTTGATTTTTACCCACTCCGACAAGCTTATCGCAATATGATCTCAAATGAGCCCGAGGGTTTCCCTTCCCGTCGAACATGTCAAACTTCGGCACCTTATATCCAGCAGGTAACTCAATGTCCGGGTGAATGCACAGATCTTCATATTTAAGTCCTTCACATCCCCTGTTGGTTTGGATGTTCCTGACTGCTTCCCTCAGACTGCGAAGCTCTTTCGCCACATCTTCGTCCGCTCTTGCCCTAGCTTCCCTTTACAACTCTTCATAGGGGTCAACTTCTGGATGTTGCAAGGCCTGTGCCTGGGTAGTGAAAGGATGAGCTTCTGCCGCATACTGTGTGTTATGGCTGGCAATATGCGCCAATGGTGTATGGTGAACTGCTTGGTAGTTTTGGGTATGTGGGTTAATTTGGGTAACTGCAGGTTGAGGAATGTAAGGAGTAGCGAAAGGTTGTGAATTGGTTTGCTGGAAGTTAATTTGCTGGAGGTTGGCTTGTTGCTGGTCATTTGGTTGTGAAGTAGTTTGTTGTATGTTGGCTTGTTGCGGGATGGTTTGTTGTTGGATAGTTTGTTGCGGGATGGTTGGTTGCGGGTGGATCTGGTGTGGAATGGTTTGTTGTGGATTTGACTGTTGTGAGGCGGATTGTTGGTTAGTTTGTTGGGGGTTGGAGGTATTTGGATGGACTGTGTAAAGCGGAGGGTTTGAGGGAGAAGGTTGTGGAGCGGGTGAATCGACAGGCGAAAAGGATGGTGGAATTGTTGTGTTTGTTCTTTGCTCAGGGTGAGGGGCGTTCAAAGTGATGGACAGATTGGTGAGATTCCGCAGTCGCTCAATTTCGGGCTGCATATTGGCCATTTGCTGCAACAATTGGGCAATGAGTTCATCATTTCCCCCTCCTGAAGCCTCAGGTTCCTCTCTTGGAAGAGTGACGAGTCCCAAGCCAGTCTGTTCGGATGCCCCTGAATCATTCATATTGCCGGATGTTCGTGCTTTTGATCTCGTGAAGTATGGGTGGTCTGCCAGTTCACAGTCAACGCGAATCAACCTCTGGGGGATAGTAAAAATAAACCTTTAAAGAATGAAGAAAGTTGTGTTAGTACGGTCCGAATGATTGTTGTTTAAAATAATATGGAGATTTAGCAGATAATGTTGAAATAAGCACATGTTGCATAGCAAATAAGCACATATTGCGTAGCAAACATACATTGAATAGCAAACAAAACATATTGCAAACAAACATATATTGAATAGCAAACAAAACATATCGGAAGGAAATCAATGCGTCCTATTATGCAAGGGACCTTTTGTGCCAAAGGTAGGCCTAGCGTGGATTTGAAGGATAACATATGTAGTTATGTGTCATTCCAGTGTGCTATTAATTGAAGGCCCAAAACGAATATAATCCCAATGCAAAAGAAATTATTACAATCGCTATTGAACAAGTTAACTAAAATGAAGATAGCCCTTCGTCGCTCTTGAACCTCTTGGTTGCCCGAATTGACTGATCGATCTTTCGGCGATTCTGGGCAAGGTATGACATAGCTAGAACACCCCCTGTTTTGATGCCTTCTTTGATACAAGTATCGCCCTGTTCAGCCAGAAGTGTATCCAACTCTTGCATACTTTGCTCGTAACTAAGTGCTTGCTGCTTCCAATTCTCTGCTTCCCTTTCCTTTTCCTTAAGTTGCGCATGATGCTCGGCTTCAGAAACAAGACTTTTCTTACGCAATTGTCGGAGTAATATGCATGCTTCGGCTTCCCCATCCTTAATCCGATCTTTCAAACTAACACCGGGTTTGATTGATTCCTCCAAATCAGCGGCCAGCCATTCCACATAGTTGTCCTCGCACCCAGCTTGGTATCTATTTGGCTCAACTGAATCTGTTTTTTGTGGTCTCTTTCAATTTCCACATGCGAATAACCTCTTTTGCAAAAGGAATTTTCCCTTCTCTGTAGTCAACACAGTAATGATTCATATCTGCCACTAAAGGTATGTTTTGCTTCCTCCCTGATTGTCTCAAAACTCTCAGCGGGGCGTAAGGCTGCAAACCTCGAAGTCCTATCAAGACCAAAAATGGTACGATCTTCGTTCGAAACACCAAAACCTCAGACGGAAACCAACTGAACATCCATTGCATCGAGTCATCGTTCAAATGGCTAAGAAATTCTACCCACTCTTTCACACACTTTGGTTTCTCAAATGATTTTGCTGTCAAGATAGCGCCTGGAACATGACCCAGAATGTGATTCTCACCCGTCGGCTTCTGGAACGCTAGACCCCCGTTGACTTTCTGAAGATGTTCCATCAGCCAAATTTGCAGAAGCAAGTTGCACCCTTCAAAATGCTTATACTCGCGCTTACAACGCCCTAATGCTCGGTAGATATCTGCCACGACCATAGGGACCAGAGTGTAGTGTTTCCCGTCGATGCCACCAAAAAGAGCCTTAGTTACAGTAACAAGATGGGTGTGAATGTCTTTTGTGGTTCCTTTAGGAAATACTATAGTCCCTAAAAAACATACTGCGAAAGCGAAGCACCGTTTCTGCTTCCAAGAGTCATATGAGAAGAATTCATCCTGATGATCGACGAAACTCCTTTGATAACCGAATCTGTGATACAAATACTCGAGTGGTATCATAGACTTCTGCAAACATTCCACACCTTTACCCTCTCTGAACCCGAAGCTGTCAGCAAATTCTTTTGGTAAAGGTTGCCTCGGAATAATCATGCCACAATTTTGCCATTTTCTTGGTTTACGTAATAATGCCACATTTTCTATATAGCCTCCTATTTCCTCTAACAACGGAGTCATCTCAATGTTGCCAAATCTAAACACGACCCTCTTTTCATCCCAAAACACAGTTGCAGCCTCGATGATGTCTCTGCAGGGCTGGATATCCATCAAAGACGGTAAGTGTCCCAATGCTCCACGTACAACCCGCTGTCCGTAATCCCCCAAATCAACCCACCATGCTGTTAGTTGGGAAGGGACGCTTAAAACCATGCTGAATCTCGGGTAGGCATTGTGTTGACTCATGGTTACCTGCGTTCACAAATGGTTAGTTCTACCTAAAGAGCACATGGTCCACATAACGCACATTCATCCTTCAAATCAATGCACATAACCTGATAACCGTCGCTCGGGGTCGTAGACCCACCTGGACATTTGGAAGAGGTTGACTAATGGACTTAATACACCTTGGGTATTAAGCCTCCTAGGTTCGTGCATGCCCTTAAAGGGTTTTGGCTTAGCTCTATCTTAGGCCGACTAGGAGTTGTTTTCCTATGACGCAAGGCTCCCCCAAGCGGACAACTTGGGAGTGGAAAGTCCGTGGCCGTCGACTGCACCGCTGATCGACTAAATCCACTAGACCAATCCAACTAAAGGGGTAATTTAGTAGTGCACGGGCGCAAACTGCGAAGCCGCTTTAAGTGTGTGAATATGTGTGAGTTTTCCAGGAGTGGAAGAAATTTGAGCGGAATGCCAATTTAAGGAAAGCAATAACATACATATTACATAGAAAATTTACATAATAAAAAAATCACTTAAAAGAACATAAAAAAAAATAAAGCAACAATAAAGGCAAAAAATAAAGAAAACAACCAAACATCCAACAAATTTAATTATTAACCTAAGTTGTTATGGTTAAGAACCTAAAAGTCCCCAGCGGAGTCGCCAAGCTGTTATACCCCATTTTAACCCGGGAGTTGAAGCGGAGTACAACATATTGGAGATTCCTAAATATGCTTTGTTTATTTTAAGGAGTCGCCACCTAATTGATTTTTACGGTGAATTAGGACACCTAATTATTAACTAAGGTAAAGTTAAAACTAAACCTCTGTTAATGGTCTGCTTAACCAGTATGATTCTAGGTAAGGGTTCTATATCATCCTAAAGGGAAGGGGTTAGGCATCCTTTAGAATCCGTTAAACACGGTTATCCGGCCAAACTTAAGTTAATTAATCAATGTTGGATATAGTATCAAATTTTAAGAAAACAATTGTTTATGCAGATAAGACTTGTAAAATATAGCAATTTATGCAAAAGAGGATTTTAATTGTCATTTTATAAAAAAGACTTCAAGTAATAAGGTTGTCAAAATGGGACTAGTAATTCGCATAAGATGGAATTTTAGAATGCTATTTGAAATAGAAGTTTATAAATGTTATTAAGATTTAAAATAAAATACTAAATGAACTTATGAAAAAGAATATAATAATTTGTATAAAAGGAGGCTTCAAATGCCATATAATTTGTAAATATATTAATGTTGAAATATAAGAAAAAATGTTGTTTAAAATGAAATTTGTAGAAAATGTAATAATTCACGTAAAAGAAATTGCAAATGTCATACGAAAATAGCTTATAATTTGTAAATATATTAATGTTGAAATATAAGAAAAAATGTTGTTTAAAATGAAATTTGTAGAAAATGTAATAATTCGCGTAAAAGAAATTGCAAATGTCATACGAAAATAGCTTATAAATGTTGCAAAGATTTTAATTAATGATGCTAATAGAACTCGCATGAAATGTATAAGCAAAAAGAAAACGCGGGTTTGCGTAATGCTTTAACAAATATTTGAAACAAACTAAACGATGATGTATTGATTGACTCTCGCGTTTTGGAAGTCCAAAATGTTCTTTAATTCCTATTTACGTGTTAATGACGTTTCGAAATTCCCGAGATAATAAAACGTGAATCCTTTGACTCAAAAATATGAAATTAGGCCATTTGCAAATTAGTTATTCTAAATAAGATAAATATTAGATGCTTATAAATAGTTTCGACATAAAAGAGAAGAACACGACTTATGGGATTGACCGTTAGTCTTTTTATCTAACTACCCCTTTACTAAACTATCTCTACTAATCCTCAATAGTTCAACTAAGCTAAGGAAGAGCAAAAAAATACGAAAGTGTTAGTCAAATAATACATACAAGTTAAAGGCATAAAATAAAACAAAGGCATAAATAAAATTAAGTGGGCTCGGCCCGTTTTTTGAGATTGCTATTTGCTGTTGGGCTTCGGCCCAGCAGTCCCTTCGGATCTGGGCCACTGCTGGGCTTCGGCCCAGCAAATTTTATTACTGGACTGCTGCTGCTGCTGTTGGAATTGGGCTTGGCCCAGAATTTATTTCTTTAAGCTGGGCTGCGGACAGAGATGGGTTGAGAAGGTAGGAGGATTTTGTTGGGCTTTTAGCCCAACATCGTACACGGAAGGAGAGCGAGTCCCTCGGACTCATATGCGATGGTCATGCATAAAACGAAAAAATAGAAATTAGTACATGATCAACAAACAAAGCCAAAATATATAATGCAAGTTCAACATACCAGTGGGTTATGTATATATCATGAATATTCGAATATATTTCATATATACATAGTCATAAGGATGTTTAGAAGGTTAATATCGAAGGATTCAGTATTGAAAACAATGTAGTGAATAGGACAGCCTAGTCAAGTGTACACAGAATTGAACGAATCAGGACATTTTATTGGCACCAATCAGTTTAAATGAAGAGGAGAAAGAAGAGAAAGAGGCACACATCCACAGAAAGTTTAAAAGGAACAATGTTCATATATAATCCTGAAAAAAAAGGCATACTCTCCGCAAATCAGGCTTAAGAAAAGAACAAACAAACACACTCTTGGCTTTTAAAAAGGGAAACTGTCACTTGACAAATTAAGTTCTAGGAAAAGGTCATACGGTTTTGCACACTTGATATTTAAAGGATCATACAACTCATGCAAATAGCTTTTAAAGATAATGAAACACTTCATAACTTAGTCTTGAAAGGGAATAGATCAATTAAATCCACAGGAACAGTTATGGAGAATAACAAGCACCCTATGTTTGATTCTGAATGAAGTATCAAGTTCATACAGATTCAGTTTTTTTTTTTTTCAAGAACTTAACACTTCACAACCATAAACTAAGAAAAGGAGGAAGAATAATTTACGCACACTAACTAATATAATCAATCAGGGATATCAAGTCTGTTTCTAAAAAAAAAAAAGTGAGGGTATGCCAAATATTAATACTCTATGTTTGGTGACAAGGGAAACTGGAAATCTATACTCAGAAGAAATTCAATTACACCAATAGGTCCCTGGCCTTAAGGTTTGAAATCAGTATCAACAACTTTTTTTTAAAAAAAAAAAGGGAGTATGATAAATATATAAAATCGATTCTTTCCAAAATAACTACAAGTTTTTTAGCAAAACAAAAAAAAAACAGAAAAGGGTCCCATCAAGATTCATCATACACAGAAGAGAGAAAGTTCACATAGGCAAGTATTAAGCACATGGATCACAGCAATAATAAACCACACTAGTTCATGAAAACTAAATCCCTATTTTTCTGAATCAACTCATGAGAACCAAGCAAGCACAACTGATAAAATATCATATGTTAGTCTTTGGAAAAATGTGTTGGCCAGTTCATGTTAACAATTTTGGTCAAGAAAGACAATCCGATACTTAGCAAACCCCATAACCTCTCTTTTTGTCTTTTAAGTAAAGTAATAACAAACAACCAAGTACAGACATCCAGGCAATCAACTTATGTCAAATAGTACGCAAATCAAAAAGAATCCAGAATTTAGCTTTACCCTTTCTCCTAGTCTCATTCTTTATTTTGAAGTTCATTCTTTCCGGAGAACAATTGAATGTAATGCAAACACGTTGACTGAACGTAAGGTAATCCAAACAGTTTCAAAGAACCAATGTTGACCCTTTCAAAAGGAAGAGAATCCATTACTTTCGAAAAGAAGAGAATTCATTACTTAACCATCTACTAGTGAAATCTTGTTCAATAAACTATCACAAAGTGATTCATAGTCCTAGTTCAGGCAGGTCCCAAAACAAACCTGTATACATTTTTAACTTTAAAGTCTACTAATGATGAGATGCAAGCAGTTTTAAGCCATGTAAAGCAGTAGACATGTGTCATTTTCAATAAAACAAAGACTCCTCATCGCATACGAGATACATGGGTTAATGAGTTCCTCTTTATGATGATTCAAACTCAAATCAGGGTCAAGCAAGAGAGAACCATATAGCAAATTGATCTTTAGGCCTGCTACTGTACCAAACAGAGGGTGCAAAAATTATCAGCTAATGAACATACTAGTAAACATGTAGTATAACAAGTGACAACAGCTTAGTGTACAGGCAAAATTATGCTCAAAACTGGTAGGTATGTGAGGAAATTATTGATTTAAGCATGACCTGATTGCATGAGAATACACGACTAAGATGGGTTAAACAGGAATGTCATTCAAATAAGGTACTAGACAGCATCTATGAACACATGGATTAGCAATATCCAGACTCACATAAGAAAATAATAACATACTTAAAAACTAAACATAACGACAAAAAAAAAAAAAAAACTAACACCAGACTGAAAACTGGACTACATTAAAGTGATAATACAATAGCAGCTAAACTAACATATAAGCAAACGACACTATATTAAACTAAAATAGAACAGACTTATAATGCTAAGACTACTAACAATGCTAAACTAACCGTTAATTTGAGTAATCAGTCACAAATTTTAACCAAACACGTAATAACAGGAAATAAAATCCGCACACAAACAAAACTAAAAAACGAGCTCGTCTAAACACCAAACAAAACATATAGACCCGACTGTAAGCAAAATGGCTTAAAGGAGGAGAAATTACCTTGTTCGGGTGCAGCGAAGTGGGTGTGAATCCTCGATCTACACTCGAACACCAAACAAGAAACTCGATTCTCGGAAATAAAGGACTGTTAGAGTTGAAGTTTTTGCTTAGGAGATTTTTGGCAACAAACGAAAGCTTTGATTTCTAGGGAATCTTCAGGTGAAAAGACTCGATTTTTCAAAAGGGGCTTGTGCGATTTAAGAACTCGATTCGTTTGGGGGTTTCTGAATATGCGGTGCTCGTCTTTGTTCCTGTTTTTTTCGTTCCTGTTCCCCCTTTTCTCCTTCGTTCCCCCTCTCCTTTATAGGTTTTTTTTTGTTGTTTTTTTTGGTGCTGAAAAAGGGAAGGAGGAGCGGGAGAGAGATAAAAGTGGGGACAAGGGTGAGTGGGGAACAGGGCATGGTGGGGAGCGGAGAAGAAGGAGTGAAAGGGGGAAGTGGGAGCGTCGGCGGAGAGGCGGGAAAGGAGAAGAGGCGGCTAGGGTTTTTTGGGGGGTGAAGGGAGGCGGAGATGAAGGAGAAAGGAAAAAGGGGGCGGAAATGAAGTGAAGGGAAACTAGGTTTCCCTTATTTTGCTGAGAAATGAATTGGACCCGGTCCATTTGTGGACCGGGTCAAATTTTAGACTGGGTATTTAAAATAATGGACTATTAAATTAAACATGGACTGATCTAAAAATTGAGATAAAAAATATGGTCTAGTCCAAAAAATATTAGGAATTAATCGGACTTTGATTTGGGGTCCGGTAAGTCAATATACGGACTAAGTGCAAGAAATAGTTTGGCCTCTAAATTTGAATAAAAGACCCATTTTGATTAACGATGTACTAAGGGTGCCAGAATATCACCTAATACGGAAATAAAAGATCCGGATAATAAAATTATATGATGTTGCAATGACCGTGCAATAATATTTAATAACAAACGCTATCATTAAAATGTGCGAAATAAATGCGATGTGTATGCGCCAGTTGGTACTACGTTGAGAAATGCAAGTTTCAATAATACTAAATAATAGCAGCAAATAAATAGTGGTAGTAATACTGCTAATAATGATAACAATAATGATAATGGTAATAATGATAATGCTGATGATAATGGTGATAAAAATAATAATAATAGTAAATAACAAATATTGATAATTAATAACAAATAACAATAAGAATAATGATAATAATTAATAATAATAATAATAAATATGGTAGTAATTAATAATAAAAAAAATGACAATTATTGATAATAACAAAAAATGATAATAAATTAATAATAATAACAGTAATAGTGGTAATAATAAAATAATAATGATAATAATAATAAGAAATAATAATGATGATAATAATAATAATAATAAATAACAGTTATTGATAAAACAATGATAATAATTAATAATGATAAATAACAATTATTGATAAAACAATGATAATAATTAATAATAAAAATAACGATGATAATGATGATTAATAATTAATAACAAAAATAACGCTGATAATAATGATTAGTAATTAATAATAATAACAATAATAATAATAATAATAATAATAATAATAATAATGGAAATAACAAGAATAATAATAATTAATGATAATTAGTAATAAATGATAACTTAAGAATAATAATAATAATAATAATAATAATAATAATAATAATAATAATAATAATAATAATAACTGCAGTGGAATAATAAAACGGGGCGTTAATAAAAGACTAATAATTATAGTAAAATTAAAATGCATATTTTTTAATTTCTCAAAATACCAGAGGTATAAATAGGTATTTCGGGGGAGAGGCGGGACAAAATTGGGTGTCAACAGTAACAATGGTCTTTCGGAGTGACATAAGGTCGGTAACCTCCGAACAATTTATGGAATCCGTATCAAATCAACGAAATAACTCAATGACGATAGACATGATAACATTTCCAGAATCAGTCAAATAATTAAGACATTAAGATTTAAAATACAAAGCATAAGAGTGGAGTGATTTTGTTATGGAACGCTCATGTTCATGTTCTAGTTGGATTTGTGCCAAAGAAAGAGAGAAACAAACACCTTACATACCTTATTCGCCAAGCCACCACTTAAAGGAATCCTTTACTTCGATGCCTTCCCTTCACCCGAACCTATATATATTGAGAAATATATCTTTAATCATACTTCCATCATATTTTCATCAACTTATATGCACTAATTATCAAAGACTAATTTGGTTTACGAAAATTTGAGCAGCATCTCCCCTATATCATCTACTTCCTCCAAATACCAAAAAAACTCCCAAATAATACGAACAACATCTACAACAATATCCTCAATATTCTACAAGAGAGATTCACACCTTACCTTTGCTAGAGATTCTATCCAAAACTCCCTTCAACCTTCAATCCATAAGCCAAAAACACCAACACAATAATTATAACTCTTATTCTCATAAATATTCCTTAATCAATATTAATAAAGAGAGATTCACACCTTACCTTTGCTAGAATAGGAAGATCTTCAATATCTACTTGAATCTGAGCCAACTTCAACGCAAAACAAAACTATAATCGCGACTACACGCTGTCCGGACCTCGATTAATACTTCGTCACTCAAAATTACTCAAAATCCTTAGTTTAATGGTATATATATGCCCTCATATACTTGCTGAATTTTCTGGAATATTTGGGAAGGTTTTATGCAGAAAAAAATGGGGTTTTGCTCCTTATATAGTGGGTTAGAGTCGGTTGGCACTGTAGCAGTGCGTCCTGCTCTGCCCGCCTAATTTGTAACATCCCTAATTCTCTACTCCGATGTCGTATCGACGAGCGGTTTGTTGCGTTGGAAACTAGACTTCATGAACTTCAATTTAGGATTTTTCTGTGCTTCAAAACTCCTCATCTACTAAAAGATATTCTTCCTCAAAATTGGACCAAAATTGCCCTCTCATATTTTCCATAAAATCCAACCAACTTAATTTCTTTGATCCACTTGCCCTCCAATCCTTCCATAGCTTATTATATGAACTTAAACCCTCGTAACCATGAGATAGGTGCATACAATCTCACATATCCTAGGAAGTCCTCTAGGTCTACACTCAAAACAACTAATGCCTAATAGATTTCACGTACAAAACTACGAGGTGCAACGACAATTTAAAAAAAAAACCCGGACTTGAATGCAAATATTTTATGACTAAGTATAAAAATGAGACTCTTCAAACTGTTTTTCCTTTAAAGTAATAAACCAACACTGATTTTTGCTAAGCTCAAACGGCAATTACATTTTTTGAAGCAATAATACTTCAAAGACTAAGTTATCAAATTCAAATAAATCTTGCTACAAAACTGTATTTTTCCAACTTGGCTTAAAAAAAACAGCCTTTAAACTTACACGATTTTTTACCAATAAAAATAGGCGGATATGGATCAATTTCTACACCTAAAAGTAGAAGGATTTTTCAGCAAGTTACAACTTCTTTGCCTGAAATTAAAAACAAGGGATTTTCAGCTGTTACATCTGTTTGGCCCAAGGACAGGCCCAAAAATAAGAATATTTACAGGTGAGATATACTCGTTTCGACATATGAAAACACATCTAATAACTTGAGCTAGGAATAGGAAAGTTACGTGAGATTCAATTGGTTGTGCTTGATATCACACTCTAAGGCTTGGAAAAGCTTAGAGTGAAATTCATTGATTTGGTTGGAAGACTTTCAATGAGATTTTAGAAACCATAATCTATTAACATGAACCTGCTCTTAGTTGTAAAATCATAAAATACATTGAATCGTTACTTGAGAGTTTCTTGTATCCATGCTTGTGGTCATTGATCATTTTACTTGCTTTCTAGGTTAGTTTACATTTCCGCATTAGTTATAATTTTCTCAAAAACTAAAATATTATCTATTGTTTGGCTTAGCTTGGTAAGTAAAAGTTCCTTACTTTCTTAATCGCCTAGTATATTGTTCCATGTGGGATCGACCCCGACTCATAGTTGGGTAAATTATATTGCATACGACAGTGTACACTTTCTCTTTGAGGAGTGGATTTGGACGTTATCAATTTTGGCGCCGTTACCGGGGAACAATTTGGCGTATTTGAGTTAGTTTGAGATTTAAGCTTGCTTGCTTTGGTCGAAACTTGTGAATATTTGTGTTGTTGTTTCGTTGCTTTATTTGATTTTTATAAAAAAAAAATGGCATCATTCCATGAAAATGGGTCGGATGGTAGTTGTTTATACTTTGATGACCCTTGTCCTTATTGTGGAGGACCCCACTCTTGGCAAACTTGTTTAAAGTCTCCCAGGGGAGGATTGTGCACAATCTCGAACCCATGAGTGGAGCATATGTGATAGATGTGGCGCTCAAAATGGCCATTGGGCTAATTGTAATTATTTGTCTGTCCCTTCCCCGAATCCCCACTATGACGATTCTACTTTTTGTTGTGACAATGATAGGGAAAGGGAAGTGGAAGAAGTTGAGAATAGTAAAAATGGAGAGTTCAAGCTCATGATGGAATGCCTACTTGAAGGAGAAAATGAAAAGCAAAAAGTCTTAGACGAGTACTTGGAAACTAGTCTCCAAAATGGCTTGATGATTGAAGGCAAAAATCCTCCATGGGTATTTGAACAAAATCAAGAAGAATTTCCAAATGCTCAGTATGAGGAGAGAATGCCCATGTTGGAGGCCAATCATGAAAAGGAGGAATCAAGAATTGAACATCCTCCAACCGAATCCATTTTCATTAGAGATGCCAAAGAAGAAAAGAGATTAGAGTCAACCGTTGTCTTGAGAAAAATGGTGGAAGTTGACTCTAGTTTGGGGGAAAATGAGAATGTCAAAATCGGGAAAATTTTGCAAATTGGGAGGTTGAAGTCTCACTCCAAGCATTTTTCAACATTGGATTTGTATGGTGATATGGGAATTGAGCCACATACATCCATGTTGGATGGTGAAGAAGAAAGACAAGTGCCTTACATCTTGCAATTCGAAAGAGTAAGAAGGCAAAATGACATTCCTCGTTTGAAAGCCAAGAAGTGCAAAATGAAGAAATTAACGTTTGGCTTGTTCATCTACTTACCACCCCCCACCGCTCGTGGTCACAAACTTGAGTCCAAGTTGGGTACCCAATTCATAAACTCCAAATGGCGAAAAAACTGGTAAAGTTGGCAATCGTCGTGCCGCGACGTTAAATTAAGCGCTTGGTGGGAGGCAACCCACTGTTTTCAAAATTTTAAGTCGTTTTTGAAATTTTCTATTTTAGAATAGCTTAGTAGATTATTTTCTACTAATCCACAAAGTTTTAGAATTTTTGAAGTTATTTTGAGCAGGTCGGGTTTTCAGAGCAGTCCCAAACCAGTGGTTGCTGCTGAAAAAAGTTTCGCAGGTGCTGACAGTAAAAGAAAATAAAAATCAGGTGACATCACTTGCGAACCGCAGGTCATGCCTGCGAGTCGCAGGTGCTGACAGAAAAAAAAATTATTTGCCCTTAAACTATTTTATGTTTTGTTTTGATTATGTGCAGTGAAGACACTGCAATGTTTGTAGTTGGAGGTGGCATGTGGTAGCACATTATATTTTGGTTATGCTTGATTTGTGCCCTTGTCGGGCTTTTGTCTTATGTATGGATATTGTGTGCCCTTGTCGGGCTTGTTTTGTGACTGCTGGTGTGGTTGTGAATAAACGTTGTTGCAAATGGAACTTGCTCAAATTTTTGAAAATTTTGTTTTGTTGGCATGTTGTCGATTAGTCACTTTTATTATTTTATTTTCTTTCTTAGCTTTTTTAATTAGTCTTGTAGTTTAGGTGTAGGTGCTCCTTTGAGAAAAAAATATGGAAACTCTTGGCTTGTTTGGTACTAATAGAGTTAGTCTCTTGCATGTGAAATGTTGAAATGCGAATACCCTCCAAACGTTTTTGTGAAAGTTAAAAAGCAAGGTGCATAGGAAAGAATGACCTTTGTGACAACTTTTTGGCTCATTTGGTGACTCTTTACCTACTAATTAGGTTTACTTTGGATTATGAGATATTGCTCTAGTTGTTCTTGCTTAGGAAGTGAAATTGCTCCATCTTGACTAGTTCATATGCCATGTGTGGTGAGTGTTTATTGAATAATTCTTGTACTTACTTTTATCATCTAGAACTTGCTCGGTTAGTCTTTCAATGCTAATTTTGATTATGTTGGTTGGAGAGATGACCTTGGGCTATCTTTGTTATTTTTGAAAAAGCCTCTTTAGCCTTTCTATCCTACCATTGCATAAATAATATCACTAGTAACCCTCATTTGAGCCTATGACCTTTCCTTTGATTGCCATATTACAAGTCTTTACCCTTCTTGACGAAATTCTCTCTTTCGAACCTTTTCCTCCTTGAACGTTAAATTGTGAATTTGAGGCCAAAAGCCTAAGTTGGGGGTGTTAGTGTTGCTTGAGAAGTGGTGAAGATTGATGTTGTGGAAAAGTCAAAAGAAATGAAGAAAATTTGAAAAATACAAAAAGGTTTCAAACTTTTTGTGCAAAAAAATGTATCTTTGAGAAAAAAAACTAGAAATCAAGAAAATGGTTGCACAAAAAGAAATTGGAATAATTGGGAAAACTAGTATGCAAAGGAAGGAGTGATGTTTTGAAATGAAGAGGAAAGTGGATAAAAGGTATTGTGTAATGTTCAAGGAGGGCTTAGTCACTTGTATCCCAAATACTTATCCTACCCATCCCTAAGCCCACAGTACAAGCTTAAAAAGTCCATATGTGATCTCCAACCGAATGTTCTTGAGTTAGTGATGATTGAAAATAAGGGCAAGCTTATGGTGTGATATTTGTTAGCACTAGAATTTCTTTGTTGAGTGTGAGTGACTTTGTGTTTATGTCCCTTGTGTTGTTGTTGTGAATATAGTGATTTTGGGACTTTCTTTCTTGTGAGGGCATATGAATTAAGATAGATTGGCAATGTTGAAAAGTTCCAAGTTGAGTCAACTGGGCACATCTAGTAAGCTAGTGGTTTTGAGTCACTTATTGAGGCTTGAGTGTTGTTGCTTGATTGTTTTGAATTTTTATTGCATTCTTGAAATTGTATTTTGAAATGAGGGAGTTATTTGGTTGAAGTTTCACATGCTTGTAGCCTGATTGTTGGTACCAACCAAAGTCATGAGGGTTGTGCTTAGTTGAAGAATGTGCTTTGAAAATGATAGTAGCACTACCTAAGCTTGTATTGATGGATCCTCATTGAGATTTTAGTTTTGTTTTTGCTTGAGGACAAGCAAAGACTTTAAGTTAGGAGTGTTGATGTGCCACGAAATTACGGGATATTCGATGCTAATTCCTTAAGCTTTTGTGACTCTTCAAGCACTTATGTTGTTACTTTTTGTGTATTTATGTCGTTTTTGTAGGATAAGATGCCCGGAGAGCATAACGGAGCAAAATAGAGCAAAAATAGAACAATCAGCACTTTCTGGCAGCACTTGCTACAGCATGTTGTGCATGCAGCATCTGCGAGTAGCACTTGCTGCAGCATGTTGTGCCTGCGAGTAACACTTGCTGCAGCATGTGCTACACGTAGGGGATTTTTGTCCACAATTTATTCCCGTTTTGGAATGTTATAAATACTCTTTTAGGGTTTGTAAAACATTATCTTTGGCCATTTCATACAAGTTTTGGAGACTAGGTTCCTACACCACACTTTGGGGTTGAAGATTTGAAGATTTGGTTGAGCATTTCTTAAACCTTTAATTCATTTCTTCAATTCCTTGCTTTGTATTGTATATCTAAGTGTGTAGTATTTATTTTCTTCACTTGAATCTTGTTTATGGAAATAGTCTATGATTAAAGTGTTGGATGAAACTCTTGTTTTACTTTTGTATTGAATGATTTTTATTGCTATTGAAGTGGGTCTTTGTTGATTTAATTAATCTTGTTCTTTAATGTTTCTTAAGGGATTAGCTAACCCTACGACTCACCCATTTACTTTGATTGAGCTCAGAAGAGAAAATCTAGGTTGGGAAAGATTAATTAACAAGAATTTGGGTCATTAAACCCATCTAATAACTTGAGCTAGGAATAGGAAAGTTACTTGAGATTCAATTGGTTGTGCTTGATATCACACTCTAAGGCTTGGAAAAGCTTAGAGTGAAATTCATTGATTTGGTTGGAAGACTTTCAATGAGATTTTAGAAATCATAATCTATTAACATGAACCCGCTCTTAGTTGTAAAATCCTAAACTACATTGGATCGTTACTTGAGAGTTTCTTGTATCCATGCTTGTGGCCATTGATCATTTTACTTGCTTTCTAGGTTAGTTTACATTTCCGCATTAGTTATAATTTTCTCAAAAACCAAAATATTATCTATCGTTTGGCTTAGCTTGGTAAGTCAAAGTTCCTTAATTTCTTAACCGCCTAGTATATTGTTCCCTGTGAGATCGATCCTGACTCATAATTGGGTAAATTATATTGCATACGACCGTGTACACTTTCTCTTTGAGGAGTGGATTTGGACGTTAACAATTTTTCACAGTATTTGAATAAACCCTTCACAACTGGTTTTCCTAGTTTTCTAAAAATTAGGTGGCGACTCTTTTTCAAAACAAAGTCCGAAAGAGCACCAACGAGTTCGTAGTAGCCTTTTATGCCTTAACACTGCGTAAAAAGTGAACTGTTACATAATAAACAGGTTTCAGAATTTGTTCAAAGGGTATACAAAATATACTTCTTTGTCTACCCCATGGTGTATAGAAGTCATGTATATTTTGTATACACCCACTATACATCACATGTATCAACAACACACAAGGGAAAAAAGGATGGGATTTTCATGGAAATCAACCCAGCAAAGTCATAATTTCAAACACACAGTTTTACTGAAAGGGAAAGCCACGGATTTTTACACTCTTTTGAAAGGAAACTTAAATTTTAAAGGATTGTTTTAACAACACTGAATGGTCTGAGTATATTAATCCCCTTATTTACCCTAGAGGGTCCCATAATATATGATTTCATATAGGGAACCCCAGCAACCAAATGAGAAGAGACTTGACTGAGTTTGACTAGAAACTCTAAGTCTTGTCCCCTTTTTCTTGGTCCTAGGTAAGTTACACATATAATCCCTCATATTTAAGTGACTACGTCTTGTTAATGATTTTTAAATCATAACCTGTTTACTCAAGTATAACAGATTCTACCTATGTGTAAACTGAGTATAAGCACTTTAAAACTGGAGATTTTCAAAATACTCAATTTTAAGTGAAAGGGGCATAGACCCTTTAAACAGACCACACATGAGAGCAAACAGAGTTTCAACACCCACAGGATACCATTTTTTACTTTTAGACAGACCCAGTTTCAAGGAGATACTACTCTATGGGTTCATATAAGGTAACCAAACTGTTTACTGATGTTCAGGGTAGCAGGTATAGTTAAACAACACAAAAGAAGGACATTTAAATGAATTATAAACTTGTAGTTAATCAAATGAAATATATATAGCATCTCTTAAACAAGGCTGCAGACCTCAACTAATAACATGGTTCACTAAAGTATACAGACCAAACTTAACCAACTACCATTCTTGATTTGACAGACTTGTGAGGGACAAACACATACTAAACAGCTCCTTAATGGTCAATTAAATGTATGACTATGGTTAACTAAGATCAATGAAAAACAGTATAAAGGAATAGACATGGGCAACAGTTAACAATGAACCACAAAAAAACAAGTAAGCATTCTCATATATGGCCAACAAACTAAAAGTTCTGATCTCAAACGAGCAAGTAAACAACTTTTTACATATTAACATAAATCAATGGCAAGTACTTAGGCGTGGTGCGCAAACTATACATCAACTAATTTAAACAAGTAAGCACTTCGACAGAATCAAATAGAGGTTCCACATTTCTAATCCTACTTAAACAACAAACAAGATTAATACAAACTATGAACATATATCTAGTTAAACACATAAGAATGATGAATAAGCAACTAATCTAGACTAACAATAACTAGGACTTTACTAAAAACAAAATTAAACTAAGACTAATCTACATAAAAATAAACTCACATAACAACAATTTAAGACATAAATATTAAAGCATAAAAAATTAACTTAAGGGAAAGGGAATTACCTTTTTGGAGTGCAGTCTTTGGTCGAGTTCGAACTTGGAGATCCTTTTGCTCCTCAAACCCACGATTCAGCCACAAAATAAAGAAAGTACTTTAAAATTTTAACTTAAACTCGAAGATCGAAGTTTCAAAGCAGTTATTTGCCAAAACTCAAAGGAATCGAGTTTTTGAGTGAATATTTGTGAATATCCAATTTTAGGTCTCTCAAAAATGTGAGTTGGGAGTTCTTTATATAAAACCCCAAATTGAATCCAAACCCTAAAAAAATCGATGTGGGACTGAACCCAGCACTATGAGTAGTCTCCAGTTCCTCAACATTCAAAGCCAAGATTAAAGCAATACAAAGCATGAAGGGTCAACATTTTTCATTTTTTACTATGATAATTAAAAAGAACAGATAATACTCATCGTCGTCAGTATTCACCTTACTTTTACGGATGTCAAAAGTGGATTGAATATTATAAAAACTACTAAAATGTCTTAAACCATTCTTCCCATTGAAGACATAATTAAAAAATTAAAATATGTTTTCTTTAGAAATTTAAACTTTCAAGTGAGATGGTCACATCAGGAGTGGAGGGAGGAAGGGCCAAGGGGTTCCATCCGAACCTCCTTCGGCGGAAATTACACTGTTTATACATGATTATAATTATTTTTTTATGTATATATAGCAGACGTGGAACCCTTTTGGCTTCTTCGTGTGTTTACTTTTTCATATTTTGAACCCTCGTAGTGAGAATTCTGACTCTATCACTGGGTCAAATATGTCAACATAGTATTAAAGCAGACAAGTATCAGACCAATATGAGCGCACGTGTACCATGGGCGGAGCTAAGTGTAACCGAGGGGGTTCAGCAGAAAATTACAGTGTATATTGAAGGTTAAAATTCTTTTTTTTATGTATATATGGTAGGTGTTGAACCCCCTTGGCTTCTTCGTATGTTTACTTCTTCATATTTTTGAACCCCCTTACAGAAAATCCTGGCTCCGCCACTGACGTGTACATATATTATATATAAAATATATATCCTTTTAACAAAAGGGAAAATCCACGGGAATATTAAATTTCTTCCAATTTCCTTTCACCATTTCAAGCATACAGTGACGATCATTAAGTGGCATGGATGCATGCATTATTTACGGAAGATGCATTATTTACCAAACAAGATTTCATAAGTCGAAGCTCGAAAAATTATAGTCAAATCACAGAATCAACATAGCAAAATTATAATAGTATATGTATAGCTACGGGATTATATTATAGATACACTTGTGAACAGTGCTCCGATGGTGAACAGTGCTCCGGCGTGAACAGTACTCCGGCGTGGAACAGGTTTTTTTGTTTTTTGTTTTGAAATTGTTTTCACCTGGAGTTGGTACCTCTGGTGGCTCATATTAATTCATGTGTCTTTTAACCTTGTGAAATCTTTCCTGCTACACATTCTTGACTCTTGACTTTAAATTCTTGCCTTTATTCCTTTATCTTATAGTGCTATCTTTCTTGTCATAGTAACCTGACTTGCATATAGTCTCTTGATAATTGTTCTTTAGTATTGATTCTTGTTTGTTTTAGATAGATTTTTGATTTGATTTTATTCCCCTTAGTGGCTATAGTGAGTGATGGTAGACTAGGGTAAGGTTCTCGGTCGGGGACGAGGGCTAGGGTTAGAGGGGGTAAGTAGTGTCAAGGAGCGTCTAGGTTGAGAGTAGGGTCCTGGAACATTGGGACTTTGACGGGGAAGTCTATAGAGCTAGTTAAGATTCTTAAGGAGAGGAAGATTAATATAGCTTGCATCCAGGAGACCAAATGGGTAGGATCTAAAGCTAAGGATGTGGACGGGTATAAGTTATGGTTCTCGGGTAAGTCAATGTATAGGAATGGGGTAGGTATTTTAGTAGATAGTGAGCTAAGGGACCAGGCCGTACAGGTTAGAAGGGTAAATGACCGGATGATGGCGGTTAAGTTAGTTGTGGAAGGGTTTACCTTGAACATTATTAGTGCTTACACGCCACAAGCGGGCTTGGACGAGGAGGAGAAGAGGCGCTTCTGGGAGGATTTGGATGAAGTAGTGGGAGGTATACCGCCCACCGAGAAGTTATTCATAGGAGGAGATTTCAATGGACACATCGGCTCAACCTCGGGGGGTTATGATGATGAGCATGGAGGTTTCAGCCTCGGAGTCAGGAATGGAGGAGGAGTCTCACTTCTGGATTTCGCTAAAGCCTTTGGATTGGTAGTAGCCAACTCGCGTTTCCCGAAGAGGGAGCAGCACTTGGTAACCTTTCGTAGTTCGACGGTTGCGACGCAGATAGACTTTTTGCTCCTTAAAAAAAAGGATAAAGGTCTTTGTAAAGACTGTAAGGTCATTCCGGGTGAGAACCTTACGACCCAACATAAGATTTTGGTGATGGATTTGGGGATTACGAGGAAGAAGAGAAAGAGGGTCGCGGATGACCTGCCAAGGATCAGGTGGGGGAGTCTGACTTTGTCGAGTGCCCAGGAAATGGGGGAGAAGTTTATGGCTATGGGGGATTGGGAGAGTAGGTGGGACGCGAGCAGTATGTGGGATAGGACGGCGAGCTTCATTAGGGAAACAGCTAGAGATGTCCTAGGAGTCTCGAGAGGTCGCCATGGTAGGCGACGTGAGGACTGGTGGTGGAATAGAGAAGTCCAGGAAAAGGTGGAAGCTAAGAAAGTGGCGTACACGAGGTTGGTAGACAGCAAAGATGAGGAGGAGAAGCGGACGAATAGGGAAACGTATAAGATTGCGAGAAAGGAAGCAAAGTTGGCAGTTTCGGCGGCAAAAACGGCAGCTTTCGAACGTCTATATGCAGAACTAGAGGAAAAAGGCGGGGATAAGAAGTTGTTCAGGCTAGCTAAGGTGAGGGAGAGAAAGGCACGGGACTTAGATCGAGTAAAGTGCGTCAAGGACGAGGATGGAAAAGTATTGGTAGAGGAAGCTCTCATTAGACGGAGATGGCAGTCATACTTTTATAAACTCTTGAACGAGGAAGGTGAGAGAGACATTGTGTTGGGAGATTTGGAGTACTCTGAGAGGCGCCGCGACCTTGGGTATTGTAGGAGTATAAAGGTGGAGGAGGTTAAGGGTGTTGTTCGCAGGATGCGCAGGGGAAGAGCTACCGGTCCTGACGAGATCCCTGGGGAGTTTTGGAAGAGTGCGGGCAGGGCAGGTTTGGAGTGGTTGACTGGATTGTTTAATGTTATTTTTAAGACGGCGAAGATGCCTGAGGAATGGAGGTGGAGTATGATGGTCCCTTTGTATAAGAACAAAGGTGATATTCAAAGTTGCAACAACTATAGAGGGATCAAGCTGATAAGCCACACTATGAAGGTGTGGGAAAGGGTGGTGGAGATGAGGGTGAGAAGAGGCGTGCCCATTTTAGAGAACCAGTTCGGATTCATGCCGGGGCGCTCGACTACAGAAGCCATCCATCTTGTGAGGAGACTGGTGGAGCAGTATAGGGAGAGGAAGAAGGACCTGCACATGGTTTTCTTCGACCTAGAAAAGGCTTACGACAAAGTGCCAAGAGAGGTTTTATGGAGATGCTTGGAGGCCAAAGGTGTACCTGTAGCGTACACTAGGGCGATCAAGGACATGTATGAGGGAGCCAAGACCAGGGTAGGGACAGTAGGAGGAGACTCGGAGTACTTTCCAGTGGAGATGGGGTTGCACCAAGGATCAGCTCTTAGCCCATTTTTATTTGCTCTAGTGATGGATTGTCTGACGCGGCGAATTCAAGGTGAGGTGCCATGGTGTATGTTATTTGCGGATGGCATAGTCTTGATCGACGAGACACGCAGCGGAGTGAACGCTAAGCTGGAGGTCTGGAGACAAACTCTAGAGTCTAAAGGGTTCAAGTTGAGTAGGACCAAGACAGAGTACATGGAATGCAAGTTCAATGACGTGACACATGAGTCTGGCGTGGAAGTGAGGCTTGGTACTCAGGTCATCCCAAAGAAAAGAAGTTTCAAATATCTCGGGTTTATTATACAAGAAAATGGGAATATTGATGACGATGTCTCACATCGTATTGGCGCAGGGTGGATGAAATGGAGGCTTGCTTCAGGAGTGTTGTGTGATAAGAAGGTTCCACTAAAACTTAAAGGCAGGTTCTACAAAGTGGTTGTGAGACCGACCTTGTTGTACGGGGCCGAGTGTTGGGCAATCAAGAGCTCTCATGTCCAAAAGATGAAAGTTGCGGAAATGAGAATGCTGCGATGGATGTGTGGGCACACCAGGCAAGATAGGATTAGGAATGAAGATATCTGGGATAAGGTTAGAGTAGCATCAGTGGAGGACAAGATGAGAGAAGCGAGGCTGAGATGGTTTGAGTATGTGAGGAGGAGAGGCAGAGACGCTCCAGTGCGGAGGTGTGAGAGGTTAGCTATG
The DNA here is from genome assembly GCF_019175385.1 of Lycium barbarum. Lineage (NCBI taxonomy): Eukaryota > Viridiplantae > Streptophyta > Magnoliopsida > Solanales > Solanaceae > Lycium > Lycium barbarum. Next base: position 14,971,215 of record NC_083340.1, read on the forward strand.
GATGGTTTCAGACTAGGTCGGGGTAGGCCGAAAAAGTATTGGGGAGAGGTGCTGAGACAGGACATGGCGCAGGTTCAGCTTACCGAGGACATGACCCTAGATAGGAGGTTTTGGAGGACTCAGCTTAGGGTAGAAGGCTAGTAGGTAGTCGTTGTTTCGATCTATAGTCTATTGCCTTTTGTTTCTTGCTACTATATGTGGTTTCTTGTACTTCGATTATCTTATTTATCTGTGGTAGCTACTGTTCCCTTTTTTTCCAGACTGCTTTATTCTGACTTATTCGCCTTCTTTAGTTTCATTTGCATTCTGCTTTGAACTGTTTGTGCTTATCTAACCTTTCTCGTTGTGATTTCTCTTGAGCCGAGGGTCTTTCGGAAACAGCCTCCCTGTCTTCCGAGATAGGGGTATGGTCTGCGTACACTTTACCCTCCCCAGACTTCACATTGTGGGATTTCACTGGGTATGTTGTTGTTGTTGTTGTTGTTGTACACTTGTTACATGATGAGGATTGAGGATCCTCAACTGATGTCCGATAAGCATGACTTCGATTCGTTTCTTTTGCGTGTGTATTCCAGTCAAAATTGTTAAGTTAATTTGTGGATGGACATTAACTTGCATACATAACAAATTTGTTAAGTTATTTAATGAAACTTTGATAGTAAGCATATGCATATATATATATGCATGGTTCTGTGGATATGTTCATCAATGTGAATCATCAAATTCGTGCATTTATTGATCGTTATATGCATAGCCCACATGTGGATGTTGCTGAAATAGCTTATATTCCCTCCATTTCAATTTTTTTTTACTTTCTATTTTGGTCTGTTTTTTAAAAAATTCTTAATTTGACAATTCTTTAATATCAACATTTACGTGGCATATTTAAGGCTACAAAATTAAATAGGATTTTGGTACATTTTATAAATCATTAATGTAAGACCATAAAATTTAAAAGTGTATTTTATTAAATTCCGTGTCTAGTCACGTTAACAAATAAATTGAAACTGAGTGAGTACTACTTACTACGTACCCAATTGTTAATTAAATGATAAAAGAATTTAACTCACAGTTCCACACTCTTTAATTAGCAATTCCAACTCGCAACTTATAATCCTATCCAATCGATCTTTTACTAATTTCTCATTCAAAGTTCTGCAGCCTACATTAAACTTCTTAGTTACACAACATATAGAAGATAAAGCCTACACCCTATGCACCATTCAACATCACATCTATATATTACTTCTTTGTTTTTGAGATATACCAATGGGAATCAACGAACAACAGCTAAAGGATAAAAGATCAATTAAACTAGGATTTAATTAGTCGGTTAGGAATATATTTGAAAGAATAATGTATCTTCCCCGCTAATTGCTTTAATGCACGTTAAAAGGAAGCTTTTAACAACTCCCTAAACCATGGCCAATGAGCCGACAGATTTTCACTAAAGTTGGTTGTAGCTTCCAACAAGTTTGTATAGTCTGAAAAGGACATTAGAGTTAGTTAAGCAATTCATAAACTGATATAATAAAATAATTTTACAGGTTAATTGAGTAATTCCATATAATTGTTCATAATTAATGAAATTAATAACCTAGAAAACAGGATAGATCAGATAATTGTTGATTCTCTCACATCAGTTATGGGATGGGTGTTTGACTTCTTATAAGGACTTCGGCAATTCCTCTACCCATGAGCTAGCTTTTGGGGTTGTTAGGCCCACGGTCCATTTTTTTTTATAATATGATATCAAAGTCAGGCTCATCTCAATTCATAGTTCACCCAATGTTGGGCCCCATCTTATATCATCCATGCTCCAGATATCCAGTCCCAGGTGCGCGCACATGTGTGTGTGTGTGTGTGTGTGGGGGGGGGGGGGGGGGGGGGGGTTTGATTCTCCCACATCGGTTGTGAGAAGGGTGTTTGAGACTTCTTATATGAACTTGGGCAATTCTCCCCTCATTAGCAACCCAGTTGCTCATGTTATATGTGTATTGAATACAACACGCGAACGATTTTTTTTTTTTTACAACGCGTAATTCTATTTGATAGTATGATCTTTTTTTACACTGTCAGTGTATTTAAGGAGTGTTAGTTGGTATATGACGTAAGCCATTTCCAAAAAATGTTTAAATGATCACAAAAAAAGGTCATTTTCTAATGTTGATTATCGAACACATTTTCCATCAAAAGTGGAAAATGATAAACTTCTCTCCCTTATGGGTGAAAGTCATTGTCCTTAAGAAAATATAAACTTTTAACCTTATATTATTTGTTATAATTAACATTTAGATACTATTATTATTCTTTAGAACTCAAAATTTTCATGAAAGCACTCTTTGATTTGAAATATTATTATTAACTTTTAATATATATTTTCCCCAAGAAAATATTTTGCCACTCATCAATAAATTAAAATACCGGAAAGATAATTTTTAGGGAAAATTATTATTATGATATTTATTAGACAAGATCCGAATCTCCCGCTCTTAATTCAACTTAGAGCGAAAGTTGAATCTATCAGTGCAAGTTACTTTATTCTTTCTTATCCATCAGGTTTAGACTGATATCACGGCAACTATTGGTGAATCAACAGTTATATATGTAACCATTATTGTGTATCCTTGATATTCTTTTTATTTTATTGTCTCTGAAGCGTATTTTATTTTCTGTACGTTGTTAGACTAGGTCATGGATAGAACTTTAATGTTCTAGATAAAGTATAGTAGTAAAAATCATTAACTTATGAAGCAGCTGCTGTTTAGTTATAACGGATTTGAAAAAGAATTTTGATATTATTCAAGATAATCTTAATTAAGAACAAATATATACACCTAATTAAGGAAAGAGTGAGGAACCTGTAGCCATATGACATGAGTGGTCGAACATCTGCAAGATTTTGTGGAAGTGGCCAATTAAGAGGTAAAAGTTGCTGTATTTCCTCTAGGCCGACAAACTCATCAAATTATTCATTAACAAAAATCAAAAGGTCAAAGCCAGAGTTTATATTTAAGAACATTTGAAAAATATTGAGTTATAATTCAATAAGGTTTAATTAATATATTGTTCTACCAGCTTCTCCGCTAAACCTTATCGTAATTTTAATATTGCTTTGTAAAATGTCAAAGATAGTGAATAAACATGGTTCAATCTGAAAAATTGACAGTCATGAAAATGGGGAATTGACCTCTAAGAAATCTCTTTTAGAAAGGGAAAAGCCCTTATCCCCTGAAATTAAATCAATAGTTAGGTAGTAAATTCCAACCAAAAACTTTGGATTCATGTATTTCGAATGCTATCCATGGCATAAATTTTCACACATTGATGTACTTTTTTTACGCTTTCCTTACACGGTTAGATTTGTATTTAAATTAAATGAAATAAAGAAAAAGAGAAGAATTCCCACCTTATTCCTAACACCCTCATTGACTAACAAACCAGATATGATGTCAACGTACTTTATAATTTCAAACCATTATTTAACTTGTTGTTACTTGTAATTCAAATTCTTTTTACTTGCCCCCTAAGAACTTATGTGTCAATATTATTTATCTCCATAAGAAACATATAGCATCGCCAGTGTTTGGTCAAACTTAGCAAAAGCCTAGCATTTCAATTACATATAGAACATTTTCAGGGACTCTGATAACAAATTAAAGTGCATATTTCAGCAAAATTAATTGTCAAGTATATATCACACAAGAGGATAAAGTTAGAGAATGTCACTTGACCTAGTTTGGTCATATCCTACATATTTGTAAACCTCCAGATGCACAAATCTGCAGGTGTGAAACCATAGTGATTGATTGAATATACGTGCTAAATTAATTAAAAGAGGTCGAGGAAAATCTAAATTACAATAAATAACGTGTCCCGGAGAGCTAGAATCTTTTGACACTCATGCAGAGCTTAGTGAAATATAGAGCAAATTAAAAAGAAAAAAGATCCATATCTATTGGCTATACCAACTAGTTAGAATGAATGCTTAGTCATGTGGTACGCTCTCTTACATTAGGTCAAATATGTCTACCATAAGAATGTCGAATACTAATTGTAGTGTTAGAAAGAATCCAAATTATGAAGAGAACTAATAGAATGGCATGAATAGCTAAGATTCATATAATCGATCCAAATCAAGAAGCTTGGAATTGAGATAATAGTATAATTGTTTAATTGGTGAATTGTTACATAAATAGATGGTACGGATCAACCATGAATCACGTTTCTCTCAACTTTTCTATGATATGTACGTGACTTCCATTTTTGTACATGTTCCTATTAAATATTGCATTAGGATTGACGAAGAAGACATAAAAGAATATATTCAAAGCTCTTAATAGTGGAGAGGGTGATGAACTATCCAAGAGCCACATTCAAAGTACAGGTTATAACCTTAGAGACACTTTCAACATTTGAAAGAAAATAGTGTCGAAGCTCGCTAGATATGATAAGGTATACAAAGTGACAAAAATAGTGACAATTTCGATGATGCTTTTGAGAGGATTAAAATATATATATAACTATCGCAATCAAAGAATTGAAAGTAGCCAATAGAGACCTAATCATTGACAATATTTGGTTCAAACAAATACTACAACTTTAGTCATTTGAGAATTAATTATCGCTGAAATATAAATAATTTTGATTAATTTTGAGTACATTTCAACAATTTCATTGATGCAGCAAAATGTTCAACCCGTACTTCACCTGCTTCCCATTCATTTTGAGTATATTGAACAGAAAAAAATGACTCATGACATTCAACTAGCTTCCCCAAAGCTTTCTTCATCACCAGATAGTCATTGACGCAATAAGGCCTGAAAACCTCTTCTACCTAATCAGTTGAACCATCAGATGAAATTTCGAATTTAACTTATATTCATTGGCTTTTTTTTTAACTCTATTAGTGGTATTTAACTTTTTATATTACCTTATTTCAGATAGCCAGTTTCGTGTATTGTGAATAATTATATTTAAATGACCTATAATTTTTATATATTAAGCTCTTAAATCTTTGTAGTTAACAATAGGGGAAGTGATTTGTTGCAATATGTATGTTTTGCAAGATAAATTCAAAAAGTTCAACATGTCTCCTGGATGAGTCTCATCAGTGTATCAGTTTAGAGGATCAAGGAGCATTTACTTGGATAAATTGATCAGAAAAGACAGGTAGGTAAATGATCCAGTGGCATGAAACTCAAGAGAAAGGAACATAAGTGTTTTGTTTGCATATGATTTATTAATGCTCAAAGAACTTTTATTTATTTCTGTCTTCTGGAATTAGTAATAATTGGTAATGTGGGGTAACCAAAAGCACAAATAGTACTGATTGACTTCTGCAACTAAGATCCAAAATCAGCCACCATTTCTTGGAGCAACATACTTAATTATGTTATGCAAATAATAATTAAACGAACCAAGTAATCAGTTAGATGAAGAAAAAAACCTGAAAAATACTGCTTCCTCTCCTAAAATATTTCACACTTTTTACTTCTCGTGATTCTAACTAAAACTCAACTGGAAATCGGTACAGATTGATCCTTGAAAAGGGAAAATTGTTGTCCAATAATGAATGACATATTCAGAATTTAAATTTGATAGGTTCAATATTTAGATTCTTACCACCAAGCCTGTTATGATTTTTAAATTATGGGTTCAAATTTAAAATATTTTTTGAGATTGTAGTAATTTTTCATTTATGCGAATTGCCCTTCTTTGGGGTGGTCTTTAAATTTTGCCCCTCATATTTGTGGTCTTTAAATTTTGCTCTTCGGCTAAAACCCATGGATTCCTGGTTCGAACCCCTGCTCAGTCAAAAAAAAAATTAAAAAAATTCGCAAGGCAGAGTTTGAATTACGCTATGCCCCCACTGGTAGACTTTTAATTATGTTTAACTAAAAGTCTGCCGGAGAGGGCAGACTTTGCCTTGAGGCATATATATATATATATATATATATATATATATATATATTATATATTTTTTTTGTTACTTTTCAAGGTAAATTTTTAGTTATGCCTTAACTAAAAGTGTGCCCCATAAGACATAACTAAAAGTATACCCCATAAGGCGGAACTTTTCCTTAAGGCATAACTAAAAGTTTGCCTTATAAGACAAAGTCTATGCCTTAAGGAAAAGTTCTTGCCTTATGGGGTATACTTTTGGTTATGCCTTAATAAAAGTCTTCCCCATAAGGCATAACTAAACAATGCTTTAAGGAAAAGTTCTGCCTTATGGGGCAAACTTTTAGTTATGCCGGATCCGGCATAACTTTAGTTTTTCTTTAAGGATTGTATGCCGGATTCGGCATACACGCCCCCAGCCCTGCCTTGCGAAGTTATTTTTTTATTTTACGCCTGAGCGGGAGTTCGAACTCAGAACCTCAAGTCTTCGCCCACCTTTCCAAGCGAAGGGCAAAATTTAAAGACCACAAATATGAGGGGCAAAATTTAAAGACCACAAATTTGAGGGGCAAAATTTAAAGACCACCCCAAAAGAAGGGCAATCCGCGCAAAAAAATGATATATATACACACTAGTGACATTTGGTCTGTGCTAAGCCGGGCCCAAACCAATATTAAGAGTTAAATTTGCAATCTTTTTCAGTCCGTTCTTTTTGGCATTAAGCTATTGAAAAAATAGTTCAACAGTTTCTGCAAATTCTTAAAAATAAAATCATAATTTGAGAGTTAAAGAAGAACAATTTTCTTATTCTAGAGTTTCTTTTTGTTTTTCAAATAAATGTGTGATATAAAAATACCTCTTCTTTTTATTTTAATGAAATTTTTTTAGAGTATACATTTCAATATCTCAAATTGAGTTTGACTATATGTAGGATTACCTTTCCTTAATCTTTGTGAATTAAATCAATAGATATTGACCAACCAACTTATCATAGAAAGATATTTTGATATTCAAGAAATGCTAACATAATTTTCAACATCCCATAAGTAAGGATACTATGATTTGTTAATAGCGGAGAAGTGATAGACATATACATGCAAAATGTGCAACAAAATGATACATCAGTTAGCAGGAGTCTACAGATGAAGCTTATCATTTATTTACAAATTCTCTTCTTTATTTTTCTTTAATGTTTTGGGTATTTCAACCTTTGTTGCAATTATATTTTAACTAACTTTGAAGCTCAAAACAAAGTATCTTGGTTCATTCTCTTGTTTAGACATTCCTAGAAGAAAAATAAACGCAAGCGTCAATTTTAAGCTGAAAGTAATAACTAACAGAAAACTACTATCCTCAAACCATTATTGATAGCAAGCTCATCATATAAGAATTCGATTGATTGGTCATGAGAATGCCTAAGTCCAAAACCTCTCGAGGAATGTCATAATCAATGGTAGTACTGGAATCTATACTTTTTTATTCAGCAAATAACATTCCAAATTTCTATTTTAATTAACCCATTCCATAAGACGGATTCATCAAACACTGAATATGTGCAATGTCAAATGTGTTTTAATCTCTTAATACATTTATATCATAGTGCAATATGTGGAAGTCCAAGAAAAATAAAAAGCTTATAAGTCTCATACTCTTTTGTTTAACTTGAAAAAGTAAACCTATACTGAATGCAATTCCATAACGTTTACTGTAACTTAATATTTACAAATAGTTATTCTCAATTATTATAAATATAATAACACGTTTTCACAATACAACGCGAAATCATGTATCCAGGAAAAGTGGAACTTATCTAATAACTATTAGTTTTTAATATTGATATTATTTTCTGTATAAAAAAATATTTGGCTTTTATTAGTGGGATCATCAGAAATAGAGTAAAAGTTGTGATGGCTCTTTTAATAATTTTTCAAAAGATATTAAGTAAGATTTTAGATTAATATACAGTTTCGGTTTGATTAAATTACCCAAAAAATCTCATATATGATGCAACGTACTTTTTTTGTCTCAATTTATATGGTACTTTTCGTTTTTCAAGATTTAAACTATGTGAACTTTGACCAACATTTTAAAACGTATTTATTGATGATATTGATATAATAAGAGTTGCAACTTGTTGTATTTAATTCAATTTAACTTAAAATAAAATCAAATTGACTCTCGATAAATAAAAAGTATCACATAAATTGAGGTAAAGTTATCACGTGACATTATTGAGAAAAACTTTAAAAAGAAATAAGTAGCATAAGAGGAGTTGGAGATTGTGATGAGCCTTACAAAATGTAATTTACTCAAGGGCAAAATAAAATGGGACAATAAATTTAAAAGTTGTACAACACATGTCAAGCTTTCGATGGGGGATGCAAGTTTGTGAGGATGACAAAACTTGGAGTGAAGTAAAACATAATCAACCAAAAAGAACTATAATCCAAAAGAAATTATCTTGGTGGCTTACCAACACGTTTTTTAAGATATGTTGACAGAAAAATCTCACTCTGCTTGTGAAATTGACAGTAGCAATATTACCTAATTCTTATTAGTTTAATACAATTTGATGACCTCGATCATCTTTTGCCGTGTTGCCTGAAGCTTTGTTGTGTAATATAAAATGAAGAAATTAGTTGACTTCTTGCTATAGTATACAAACTGACTTCCATGCAATTATATAAACCGTCACAATTCTCTCCATTTTTTCCCAAAATTGTACCTTTTCCGATCTTCTCATCAGTCCTTCAGAAAAATCTTTAACTTTGTAAGTACTTTTTCATTCTTTCATTTGAAAATGGGGAGATATCCGCCGTCTGGCAAATTAGACAATGATTTGAAGAAAGGCCCATGGACAACTGAAGAAGATGAAAAGCTAATGGAATATATTCAAGAACATGGCCATGGAAATTGGCAATTAGTCCCCAAGAGAGCAGGCTTAAACAGATGTGGCAAAAGTTGTAGATTAAGGTGGACAAATTATCTAAGGCCTGATATTAAAAGAGGGGGTTTTTCAGAAGAAGAAGAGGAAATGATCATCAACCTTCATTCTGTTCTTGGAAACAAGTAAGACCACTCAATATCTTCCTTTTTTCTTGATATTTTCATGTTCTTAATCCATTGTTAAAAAAGAAAATCCATTGTTCCATTTTAGAGGTTAATTTCCATTGGTTGACAATATAAAATAATTCTTATACCATCAGGTCACCTAAAAGATAACTTCGGGTAAATATATAAATAAGTGGGATTAGACAACATAATTTTTTTACCATATTTCACTTGGTTCTTGATATTTTCATGATTTTAACCCATTGATGGTACCCTTTTAAAGTTTAACTAACCTCCATATATAATGACGGTACAAAAATTAAAAAATTTTGCACTATTTAGTTACCTTTCGAATAATATCACCTACCTACTATGAGTCTACGACATGTTAGAATACACTTGATAGTGTAAAAATTCTTCACATGTCAATATATATAAGTTAAAACTCACATTTTATAGTGGATGTAAACTATAGTACAAGTTACGGGTTCTATGCAACATGTTAAATAGTATTGCTATAGCGTAATAATTTTTTAAATTGTCGGTTGATATAAGTTAAATCCCCTTTTATATTAGTAGATTTCCGGTTTTTATTTTTGCATTAACATTATTATATATCTTCTTGTAGATGGTCAAGAATTGCAGCTCATCTTCCAGGAAGGACTGATAATGAAATCAAGAATTTGTGGAACACCCATATCAAGAAAAAGCTTCTTAAGTCTGGGATTGATCCAGTAACACATCAACCAATAACTGATCCAAATTTGCTTCTTAGCCTTTCTAATTTGATGAATCCTTTTGAATCTGCTCTTATGTTACAAGCGGAATTGACTGAAATGGCCAAAATCCATCTTATTCAAAACATAATTCAAGTCCTAAATTCTCCTCCATTAATTCCATCTTTAGTACAAGAAAATTTTCCCATGCAACAATTGTACAATAATTCTGCCCCATATGATCAAATCCTTACTAACGTGACAAATACAAATGAACCCTCTCCAATTTCGAATAATTCATCGGACAGTATGGTCCTAAATCGGAATATTTTGGAGAATAACATGATTATTAATGGATTTACTAAAGTGTCTAATGTTGATAATTCAGAATATTCACTTCCAGCACTAGTTGAGCAGATTGAAATTCCAAGTTATGATATCTCAGAATGCAAGGGATTTGATGCATGGGAAAAAAGTCTGGATGATGAAGCAAATAACTCCTTCTGGCAAGATATTATTTAATTTGTGTAGGTATAGACACATCATGATTGAGCTTCTATGTTAATTTGTGTAGCTTCCTAATTTTCTCAACACTCTTATCTTGTATACGTTTTAATCGACATTTTAATTTTTCTTAATTGTTGAGGATTTTACTTTTTTGTTCCCCTTATTAATTTGGTAGGGAGCGTATAATAAGGGACAAAAAGGGACGCAGCCATGGTGGTAATAATTTTGTAGTTTTGTTTTCAATTTGTGTTCATAGTTAGTGTTGAAACTCAAAAGGCTTTACTTTTTGTATATTCCGACCAGTGTAAATTTGTAAAAGCATAATGTCTCAAAATATTATCTTGAAAAGAATGATTAAAAAGGTAGAACTGGGACTAAGAATTTTCAAGGGGCTAATGCTTCATTTGTTGGGGGTAAATTTATAAATAATCACTTTTCAGCTTATGCAATTGAAAAATAGTCATTGTCATAGAATTTTAAATTCCGCAGGTGAAATTATTTGAAACTCCAAGACGATGTCATTGAGTTTCATCTACGAAATTTGGGACTCCATAATAGTAGATATTTTTCAAATATATGGCCGAAAAAGTGACTAGTAATTGCTATTTCTACAGTTAGTTGGGGACTATCTAGCCTTCTACATGAATTATTCAAGGGTTTAAAGCAAAAGGATTACATATATGTTTGATATTTTAAAAAATTAAATACTAGTAATTTAGATGGTTAAGTCTATTTTATATTTTCTTGTTTTCTTATTTGACACGTAAATGACAAATCTCATGATGCCTCCAAAGCCATTGACAGAAGCAACAGTTGAACATCTACTAGTACTAATTAACAACTATTTGTTGACTACAAAGCCAAGAGTTTAATAAAACGCACAAGTAATACTCTCCTCATCCATCGTTAACTAGTCAAATAAATTAAGTTTAACAAGTTGTAATGACCGACTGTCAAATCTCAGAAAGGATGAATAGAGAAAAAGTATAACACCGAAAATTGAAGGGCATATGAGAAAAAGCAACAAGAAATAGAAAAGTGTTATAAAATGAAAACTATAAAATAAATACACGGAAAAAATATGTAGAGAGAATATGTAGAGAGATATCAGATTATATTCTCTTTCTTTCAATTCTACATATGGCCTCTATTTATAGAGGAAAATAAGTAGCTTAATGGCTAAGTAACTTAATGGCTAAGTAGCTTAATGGACAAACATACTCATAATACTCCCCCTTGGATGTCCATTAATTAGATGATGTGCCTCGTTAAAACCTTATTAGGAAAAACCCTGTGGGAAAAAGTCCTAATGAAGGAAAAAGAGTGCACATATCTAGTAATACGCTTTGAGAGCTGCCTCATTAAAAACCTTACCAAGAAAACCCAATGGGACAAAACTTGGTTAAGGAAAAAAGAGTACAACGCGTATTTCACTCCCCCTGACGAAGACCAAGATTCAGATGTCGGAGCCTTCGCATTCCAATCTTGAATATCATCTTCTCAAGAGTTGAAGTTGGTAAAGATTTGGTGAACAAATCTGCAGGATTGTCACATGAACGGATTTGTTGCACATCAATATCACCATTCTTCTGGAGATCATGTGTGAAAAATAACTTTGGTGAAATGTGCTTCGTTCTATCCCCTTTTATAAAACCTCCTTTTAATTGAGCTATGCATGCAGCATTATCTTCATATAATACTGTGGGTATTTTTGTATCACACTTCAAGCCACATCTTTCTCTGATGAAATGTATCACTTATCTCAACCACACACATTCTCTACTTGCTTCATGAATAGCGATTATCTCAGCATGATTTGAAGAAGTAGCAACAATGGACTGCTTTGTCGATCGCCATGATATAGCAGTACCTCCGCATGTAAACAGATAGCCTGTTTGAGATCGAGCATTATGTGGATCAGATAAATAACCTGCATCTGCATAACCAATAAGATCTGTACTACCTTTATTAGTATAAAACAGACCCATATCGCTAGTTCCCTTCAGATATCGCAATATATGCTTAACTCCGTTCCAATGTCTTCGTGTAGGAGAAGAGCTATATCTTGCTAGCAAATTAACAGAGAACGCTATGTCAGGTCTTGTAGCGTTAGCAAGATACATAAGTGCACCAATTGCACTAAGATATGGTACTTCAGGACCAAGAAGCTCTTCATTCTCTTCTTGAGGTCGGAACGGATCTTTACTCACTTCAAGTGAGCGAACAACCATTGGAGTACTTAAAGGATGCGCATCGTCCATGTAAAATCGTTTTAAAACTTTCTCAGTATAGGCAGATTGATGGATAAAGATCCCTTTTGCGAAATGTTCAATTTGCAGACCAAGACAGAGTTTTATCTTTCCGAGATCTTTCATCTCAAATCCTTCCTTCAAATATTCAATCACCTTTTGGAGCTCTTCTGGAGTTCCAATGAGATTTATGTCATCAACATAAACAGCTAGTATAATGAACCCTGATTTTGTTTTCTTAATAAAAACACATGGACAAATGGCATCATTTATATATCCTTCATTTATCAAGTACTCACTTAGGCGATTATACCACATGCGCCCTGATTGTTTTAAACCATATAATGATCTTTGTAATCTGATTGAATACATTTCTCGAGACTTTAAACCAAATGCTTCAGGCATTTTATATCCTTCAGGAATTTTCATATAAATTTCATTATCAAGTGAGCCATAAAGATAAGCTGTAACCACATCCATCAGATGTATTTCAAGGGTTTCATAGACAGCTAAACCCATGAGGTATCGAAATGTTATAGCATCCATAACTGGTGAATATGTTTCTTCATAGTCGACGTCGGGTCTTTGAGAGAATCCTTGTGCAACAAGGCGTGCTTTGTATCGCACAATTTCATTTCTCTCATTTCTTTTCCGTACAAAAACCCATTTGTGATCAACTGGTTTTACACCATTAGGCGTTTGGAATACAGGTCCAAAAACCTCACGTTTAGCAAGTGAATTCAATTCTGATTGAATTGCTTCTTGCCATTTTGGCCAATCATATCTTCGTCGACATTCTTCGACAGATTGAGGTTCCTGATCCTCACTGCCTTTCATAATATTTAGTGCAACATTATATGCAAAAACACTATTCACCACAATTTTCGAACGATTCAAGTTGCCCTCATCACCAGTAAAACTTAATGATAGTTCTTTACTCACTAGAGTCTCGGGTTTGCTGATTTCTTCAGGAATATCAGAATTAATCAGATCTTGTATCTCTTCATAAGATCCTTTGATAGTGTCATTCTGATCATTGTTTGTATTTCTTTTTCTAGGATTTTTATCCTTGGAGCCCAATGGCCTACCACGCTTCAGGCGTGGATGAGATTCAGAGGCTATGACACTAGTAGATTGTCCCTTTGGAACATCAATTCGAATAGGCACATTCTCTGCAGGGATATGCAACTTAGTTATTCTTTTCAAATCAGTAAATCCATCTGGCATTTGATTTGCTATTTTCTGTAAGTGGGTGATCTTCTGGATCTCCTGCTCACATATAGGGGTACGTGGATCAAAATAAGATAGTGATGGAACTCTCCACGCAATTTCTCTTTTGATTTCTTTTCTCTCTCCCCCTAATTGGGGAAAATTTGTTTCATCAAATCGACAATCTGCAAATCGGGCAGTGAATAAATCTCCCGTCAATGGCTCAAGATAGCGAATAATGGAGGGTGATTCAAACCCAACATATATTCCTAACCTTCTTTGGGGGCCCATCTTAGTGCGCTGTGGTGGTGCTACAGGCACATATACGGCACAACCAAAGATTCGGAGATGAGAAATATTTGGTTCATGACCAAATACTAATTGTGACGGGGAGTATTTATTATAATGAGTCGGTCTGAGACGAATAAGAGATGTTGCATGTAAGATAGCATGACCCCAGACGGTTGTAGGCAACCGTGTTTTCATAAGTAATGGTCTTGCTATCAATTGAACACGCTTAATAAATGACTCAGCAAGGCCATTTGGGTATGAACATGTGCTACAGGATGTTCAACCTTTATCCCAACTGATAAACAATAATCATCAAAAGCTTGGGATGTAAATTCTCCAGCATTATCAAGACGTATAGCCTTTATAGGATAATCTGGGAACTGTGCCGTTAAGCGTATTATTTGTGCCAATAATTTCGCAAACGCTAGGTTGCGAGACGATATGAGGCACACATGAGACCATCTCGAAGACGCATCTATTAGAACCATAAAATATCTGAATGACCCACAAGATGGGTGAATAGGTCCACATATATCCCCATGTATACGATCTAGAAAAGCAGGGGATTCAATGTCAACTTTCATTGATGATGGCTTGGTTATCAATTTTCCCTGATGACAAGCGACACATGAAAATTCACTACTTTCAAGAATCTTCAGGTTCTTAAGTGGATGCCCATTTGAATTTTCAATAATTCGTCTCATCATTATTGATCCAGGATGACCCATTCAGTCATGCCAAAGCACAAAAGTTCCTGAATCGTTAAACTTCTGGTTTACGATTGAGTGCGCTTCAATTGTACTAATTTCTGCATAGTACAGGCCAGAAGACAAAGTTGGTAATTTCTCCAAAACATATTTCTGGCCGGAGACATTCTTTGTCATAATGAGATATTCATCATTTGTTTCATTTAATGTCTCGACATGATACCCATTACGGCGGATATCTTTGAAACTCAACAAGTTTCTTGGGGATCTAGAAGAGAATAATGCATCTTCTATAACAAGTTTCGTCCCTTTAGGTAAAAATATAGTAGCTCTTCCGGAGCCTTCAATTAATTTCGAATTGCCAGAAATTGTATTAATATTTCCCCTTTTTCTACGCAAGTAAGAAAAGTATTTCTCATCTTTGAATATAGCATGCGTTGTTCCACTATCAATCACACAAATATCTTCATGATTGGTCATTGATCCAAATAATATTTGAGGATTTTCCATATATTCTTCAAAACGAAAGAATAGGCAAAGTAAACATCGAAGTAGATATTATGATTAGACAAAGTATTACACACACTTTATTTCATCTATTACTATGGAAACATAACCACATTAGCTAATACAAACGACATGTATGAAATATCTAAGTTAATACAGATCCATCACCGATCAGATGATCTATTTTCCCTTCAGGGAGTTCAAAGAAATCTGTCACATCTAGATGCATGGGCTCAACATTATCTTCAGAAATAAAATTTGCTTCGGCATCATTTTCTGCCTTTTTGAGGGAGGCTTGATATAGCTCAACTAGGTGCTTTGGCGTACGACAGGTACGTGACCAGTGCCCTTTTCCTCCACATCGGAAGCATTTATTTTCTGAATTTTTCTTTTGCACAACTTCATGCTTTTCATCCTTCCTTTTACACTGCTGGTGGTGAAGGGTATTATTTGGTGCAAGACGAGAATCATGATTAAAGTTCCTTCCTCGACCACGACCATGACCACGACTGGGGCCACGACCTCTTCCACGCCTAGAATGGCGAAAATTTGCCTCATTCACTTCAGGGAATGGGGCAGTACCAGTGGGTCGGCTTTCATGATTTTTTATTAATAATTCATTATGTTGTTCAGCCACCAGAAGATGTGAGATTAGATCATCATATTTCTTGAACTTCATCTCTCGATATTGCTGCTGCAGGAGCATACTCGAGGCAGGAAAAGTAGAGAATGTTTTCTCCAGCATATCATTATCAGTAATATTTTCACCACATAATTTCAATTGAGAAATAATTTTAAACATTGCAGAATTATATGCCTTAACAGATTTAAAATCTTGGAACCTTAAATGGAGCCAATCAAAACGTGCTTGTGGAAGTATGACCATCTTCAGGTGATCATATCTATCTTTCAGATCATTCCACAGCGTAAGAGGATCTTTAACCGTGAGATATTCCATTTTCAAATTCTCATCAACATGACGGCGGAGGAATATCATTGCCTTAGCACGATTTTGGTGTGATGCCTCATTTTTATCTTTGATGGTGTCTTCCAGACCCATCGCATTAAGGTGAATCTCGGCATCAAGAATCCAAGACATATAGCTATTGCCGGATATATCTAAGGCTACAAATTCACATTTAGTAAGATTTGCCATTAGTAAAGGGAAATAGAAAGTCAATACCTTTGAGACTTTTTGAAGTATTTGCTCGAGATGACAGAGTCTCGTGCTGATAACGTGTTATAAAATGAAAAATATAAAGTAAATACACGGAAGAAATATGTAGAGAGAATATGTAGAGAGATATCAGATTATATTCTCCTTCTTTCAATTCTACATATGGCCTCTATTTATAGAGGAAAATAAGTAGTTTAATGGCTAAGTAACTTAATGGCTAAGTAGCTTAATGGACAAACATACTCATAATAAAAAGCATTTTTAAGAGGGATTTTTTCACATTTGGCCGGTGGGTCCATCTTACTGCCTAATGGCCATAAAATTTTATTTCACCGTGTGGTCATTTACCTATTTCATCTGATAAGAACCCTTCTGGCAGAAAAATAAAAAAAGCTGCGCCACATTTTGCAGAAAACAAAAAAGAAATTATCATAAATAAATCAGAGAAGGGTGGCATAATATCATAAATTTCATGAAAGGCACAGATTACGAAGCCAAACCTGTAAGGAGGTCTCTAGATTATTCCTTTTATTTCTATAACTTTAAGTCAGTATGCAATGTGTAATCGATCTATAAGATGTGTCTAATCAATATGTGTACTTATTAGACACTGCGTACAGCGTACATAACGGCTACAAACTATTACGACTAGGTGTATGTTTGGTATGAAGAAAAACATTTTCTGAAAATTATTTTTCAGTTTTCTCATATTTGGTTAGTAAGATATTTTGAAAAACACTTTTTTTGGGAAAACATGTTCTTTAAGAGTAACAAAAATGACTTTTCTAGTGGGAGTAGGAAAAACAAGTTTCATAAGTGGCCTTACAAGCTCATTGTCTCCTCACCATCTCCCAACGGCCCCCAACCCCACCCTTGACTATCCCACCCCAAACTGCCACTCCCCACCACATCCTAGCCTCGTAGTGTTTGTCCAGATTGCATATAAATGCTCTTGGGATAATAACTTTTTGTATACATACCAAACACTAGAAAAAAGTAAGGAACTCACTTATTTTTCATGAAAAAAATTTCCATCATACCAAACACATTCTCGGTGTTTTTGAAACTTTGTAAAGCCAGCGAGCTAACAGTGTCAGATTTGTACGTAAATCCAGAAATGAGGCCCAACAATACAGGCCCAAAGTCAAGTACTACATGGACTACTTGGGCTAGTTTCAAATTTTTGGACCAGGAATGGTCCCTATTTTGTGCTGGTTTCATTTGTGTCCCTCAATAAAAATAACTTTTTCATGAGACATAAATTCATAATTTCGCATCATACTATCTTTCAAGTTATGACTTTGAAACCTTAAAGAACTTATGCCTAGCTTATACCTCGCTAGGCATAAGTTCAATTTTGAAGGGCAAAAACTAAAGACCAGTCCATTTGAAAGGTAGAATTTAAAGACCAAACCATTTGAACGTACAATTTCTTCGAATGGGTTTGGTTGTTTTTTTTGTTGGTGGGGGGGTGTATACGCGATGAACAAAGACCGAGGGCAAATTCATTCTTTTTAACTCAAAAGAAAAGAATGTATGTGACTGACTTTTATTCTCTAATATATGAAAAGCAGTAACCTAGTTCTTACTTACTGCCAAGTTGTTTTAGAATATTATATTTAGCATGTTTCTTAGTTCTCCTTTTAAATCTTGTCCTAAAGGGCAGTGGCGGCTAAGAGAATAAGTATAATTTCAACATACAACATGCTTTTGATCAATTTCCCTTTGATCATCCACGTTGTATGTTGTACAAGATAAAATTTATCACTCACCTCTCCAGTCAATTTTTTTGTTTAAACACAACCGTTATCAAATGATGTCCATTATGTACTCTAACCAATTGAGCTCGATATTTTGGCCTTAAGTAACTTCTTCTATTATTAGTTTAAATGTGATTCATCAAATATCATTGACGGTTTGGCCGAGTGGTCTAAGGCGCCAGATTTAGGCTCTGGTCCGAAAGGGCGTGGGTTCAAATCCCACAGCCGTCAATTTCCTTTTTTTTTGTTTTTTCTTATATTTATTTCTGAATAAAATCATGAATTGTTCAAATGATTTGGAGTCTCCATACATGTGTGTTGGTTTCAGTTCAATTCAAAACTACTAGGAATAGACAGTTCATCACAAAGTCTGGTCATGGGTTTAAATACATTAGTTAGATGGAGGATAGAAAATGTAAATAAATCCATTGACAAACAAACATTTTCCACTAATTGTGATAATCTGATTCAAGTATTCTTGTGAACTCTTAACGCAATCATACCAATCCAAGACATGTCAAGCTTCAAGAAAAGCAATCCCAAAAAGATCATCCAAATAATGTACTAAAACACAAAGCCTAAATCATGAACTCCACATTCAAATTAACAAATTACAATCTGTTGTAACGAATGGGCTTGCAGAGGGTTTAAGAGGGTAAAAACATGGCACGCATGTATTGGCTAAGTGTAAACACTCCGGTGCGGGTAAGTTTTTGCAGTTTAAGAGGTTAGCGTTCCTTAACAGTTCCAGCTTCTTTTAAACCCAAAGATGCAAGCACAGTGCCTAAAACCTCATTGCATGTTTTTTGAGTCGACAATTCATTGTTGCACAACCTTAAGCATACTGCTTTCCGCAAGTGGAAATGCACAAGGGCATAAAAATAACAAGATACTCATATTCAATGTCGTAACACAAGTATATCCTGTAACACGCAACAAATAAGTTGACTACGGCAGAGCACACAAAAATGTTCAATTTGGTTTGCTTTCACAGCAAGAAAAAGGTCCAGAGATAACATTCAAATCCTTACCAGCTCTGGTGGATGAACCATGGCGAAATGACCAGAAGAAAAAGGAAAAAAGAAGAAATCTTTACCAACACTGCCTCATCCCAAAGCTTTCTGGTAGGCAAAATAAGGTGCAGACACCAGGAATGATACTACATGTCAAAGCATGCAGATAAAGAAAGATATCAGGAAAGTCAGGACTCCGTAACAAGTTACTTCATAGTTTACTAGGCAGCTATTTTAGATGGTTGGTGAAAGTCCAGATCTGTTTGTTTTTCATCACGATTTGAAGGTGAGTAAAAACCTACCTATTATTATATATTTCCACTCATTACATCTATGGCTCAAGACAGCCTTTCAACCAATAATAGGATGTCAACACGTCAAATCCGCTCCTTTTCGGGCTTCATCTACTCGCCATAACAATAGTTGGAACTTCAACAATTCAAATCACAATGCAGAAAACGACAGAATCAAGAAACTGAACCGAACCTAACCTAACATGGTCTCCCATGCACTGTTAAGAGTATTTTCACTTTTACTCGTTCCTTTTTAGACAAGCATTCTTGTTATCTTTTCTTTACTCCGTGACATGACTTTATTCAGTATCCTACTAGCTATACTTTACAAAATTATTCCTAAAAGGAGAACCTGAACTTCCGAAACATATACTTTACAAGTTAGCCCAGGAAGAAAGCTGATTATCAACTAAAGGCACTTGTTGCTAAAACTGAAAGGACAAATGCATTACCAAACTTGGGTTCGAGACTTGAACTTCTTAAAAGGTTTTGCATCAGTGTTATTAATTAAAGCAATTTTTTAACCCTTCAACCTGAAACTTTTTGCAATAGCCAAAATGACAATACAAAAAAGTTGATGGACATTGACACCACACATAGGTCCTTAGTCCAGCACTTGCTACTTTAACTTTCCAGTAATATACATAGAGCAAGTCAAACGATCCTCACTCTTTGAGGCCAAGCTGCGGGACAAAATCAGCAACCTAATTCCAAGTTGTTATTTGGTTTAATGGGGTGTACCAACTTAACAAAATTTCCAATAACGAATCCTCCAAGCCACCACTACAACACAACCTGTTTAATTTTTACATGTTACGGATATTTCAGGAAAACTATTTGCACCGAAACAAATCACAAACATAGTGCAAGATTATGATACTACACAGATGCATGCAATGCATGAGGAGATGGGACGGTACACTGGAATGAGGAAAGGAGACGATTAAAGGTACTGGCGCAGCAAACATTCTCGTACTTACACCTGATTAGTTGTCAGCACTCGGGTTACTGCCAATATGATCCATGCAACTCATGTGAACTCGTATCATCCTTATGTATTTGAAGTCAAGCAACTAAGTTATACCATCCGAACCTGGCACAGGTGCAACTAAACATGAAAATGCAATGATAAATGAAAAAGATGCAACAATCTACATAACAATGCTAGCATTTATTTTACTATCCAAATAAGAACAAAACACATAAAAGTTAAATCAAAGAACTACCACAAGTTTCTCATGGCAAATCACACTAAATAATGCATGTCATATTGACTAACTTTCCATCAGTGTAAGATATTAAGCTCTAAAATATCTAATTAATAAATCATAACTCACATTTGCTTTTTTGGGGTCCTGATCCTGATATGTAGCGCAAAATATCATGTATCTGACTAAAACTTCAAATAAACAAGTCAGCAGGACAATTCATGCAACATTCTGATACAAGACTAAAGCTTTTAGTCTAAAATATTAACCAATACAAGCCTTTACATCAAAGTAAAAATATCAATGTAAGATGTAACATAGCTCAAAATCACAAGATACTGATGATCTGAAGACAAAAATTCCCTATTTGTAAGTGGCAACTCTCATCTAAACCACTAAGAACTTGATACATAATACAGCAACCACAATAACTATGACTCAACCCCTAGCTAGTTGGGTCGACTATATTAATCCGAATTGTTCACGTCACTCCATTTAGACCCGTCCAGTGGCGGATCCAGGATTTACAGGTCATGGGTGCTTAAATAATTTACAGGTCATGGGTGCTTAAATAATTTTAGTATAAATTTCACATTTATACTGGGTGCTCATGGCCACATTATAGACCTTTTAAGTATTATCTATGCATACACATAGTGATTTGGCCAAAGTCAATGGGTGCTGAAGCACCCATATCCCCAAGTGTAGGTCTGCCACTGCCCGTCTCAATGCAGTATTAAGAAGTTTAAGTTCTTAGCACCAGAAGTTATCTACATTTTTTTTTTTTTTTTTTGATGACATGGGAACCTGCAGCCGCTACCCTTCGGGTGCGCACAGGGGAACTTCTTAGCACCAGAAGTTATCTACATTCTCTACTGGCATACAAATATCTAGAAGATAAAGACTCATTTCAAACCTTTGGTCATGAACATTCTTCACCTCACATCAACTGACTGCTCCTAACCACAGTTGGAAGATGCTCCTACCCGAGAATAAAACCCCTATACTAGGCAAATGCATCATCATAAGTTTGCCAATCATTACTTCTAGAAATGTCTGTGCATATATAAAGTTGATTCCGTTTAGGATCTAATCTATGCCTCTGGCTGCAAGAAACTCGCAAAAGATCCGACATAATTGCTCACATGGGTCCAAAACTGTCACTCCGGAAAACTGGATCATAATTTTGTTTTTAGTTCTCTCTAGCAAAGTTGATTCCCTTCTCAATGGAGGAGAGTAGCCCCAGCTTAAGAGCTTCAAGTTCTTTCTCCTCCTAGTCTGAAAGTGGGCAAGCCCTAGTACTTCCTCACTCCATTTTCCCCAAGTCTCACCTTTGATGCAAAGAAGGGAAAGCTCAGTGACATTGGACTACACAAAAGACATTTCAAATAATGAACCTAAAGTAATGTACCAACATGGTTAAACCTTCATCCCAATTAATTGGTATCACCTTAAGGACCTTTTTCTTCCATTATTACCTATTTTTCGTTAACTCTATATGGATTTCAAGAGATTAAACATATTTTATGACAATTTCCTTCCATGTAATGTTAAGGTCTACCTTATCTCCTTTTTAACACCTACAATCACCATAGTCACCTACTGCCTAGGGAGGTCAACGTACATGACCAAACTGTCTCAAAAGACAGTCTCTCTCGACTTTATCTTCTATATGTGCTACTTGCACCTTTTGTTAGATGTAATCTGATCTTATATGCTGCACAACCATCTTAACATCCACATTTCTATGACACTCATCTTGTAGATATGTTGGATGTTAGATGCCCAATATTCACCACCATGTAACCTTGTCAGTCTTACAACCGTGCATCACAAGAATAAATTTCATGCAGAATTAATATCCTAATATTGTAAAACTCGCGCTCACTAAGCAATCTTCAAAAAGCCCGCCAACTAATGCAATCTATTGAATAATGGCTCCTTAACACAAACAACTCGGCGGCAAATTATTAGGATAAAAAAAAAAAAAAAAAAGTCAATGCTAATAGTTTTATGTTCTTCAGACGAGTCGTGATCATGGTGCCTAAATAGCAGAAGTGCAGAAATTAACCCTAGAGCAGCAAGAGAATTCAGCTTCTACTGTCAAGTGTCAAATGGATAAGATGTAGTAAAAACTAAACTAAAAATAAACATTTACATTAGTGCATGCCGAGCCTTACCTATTAGCGAATCTAGTTAAAAGATTTAGTGATTTACCCACATTATGTGAACATAAAACATGCAAAAAGGAACCCTCAGGGGTTGGCCTGGTGGTAATTGGCTTGAGCCTTGGGGTGCTCCCTTTCAAGGTCTCAAGTTCGAAACCCACTGGGTGCAAACAATTTCCGAGGGCCATCGGACTGGGGTAAAACCCTGAATTACCCGTGGTGCACTTGCGGGAAACTCCTTGCCGAGGGCCTGTGCACCCCCGGGATTAGTCGGGGCTCAAAGAGACCCGGACACCCGGTGCTTAATCAAAAAAAAAAACATGCAAAAAGGGGTTTCCTAGTGGGTCATGATGAACTAAATTTGCCGCTGACAAGAGTATATAGCGTAAGATACAATCAGCTGACTTTCCTGACATTAATAAAATTATTTACCTTATTAAGAAAAGATACTGATATTCAACACTAGCTAGTCATAAAGCTACCAAATTAAGATTTGAACTATGGTTCAGAAAAGGAATATTCCTGTAGAGACAATCTCATAGAAACTTCCACACGAGAGACAATCAAATAAAATATCCATCATGCTGATGCCAAAAAGATAAATCTCTCAGGAATCCGGTTCCTCTTATAAGAATAAATAACATAAACAGTAAGTGGCATCATCTCAAAATGCACACTTCATCTGCAATAAGACTACCCTATATAGCAGCATAATGGGGAAAATACTTAAAAGAATAACCATCGAGAAAACAGCAAAATTCATTTATCAAAGTTGTCAAAGGCGCACATTAAGATATTTTGAGCCAGGAATTACAATTGCCTTGAAGGAAAAACTTAGTTTTCCTGATAAAGAGTATCTGCAAAAGTACCTATCTTACTGCAAAGATAGAATATACAAGTTGAACAAAGATTACCATCTAATGCTTTCATAGAAGACATATCAAAGTAAAGAACCTACTTATTCACTGCTATACCAACTCCCTACCTAAAATAAGTCCCTGCACCTTGGTTTAAACCAAAATACCAGTTTGAGTTCCGCACTTCACATTTCACACCTGAATAGGTTTCTCGTTTTCTTCCATCTTCAGAGGTGAAACAGGCAATGCTCCTTCATCCTCACCACACCCGTTATTCCCGATCAAAACCCTAACTTCCTTTTCGCAATTAACCTTCTTTAAACTCTCCAACCCCTTATCATTCCGATTCAATACATCCCAAAAAAAGTCGGTTAACACCCTCTCATAATTCGGCATCTTTGCGTACCCAGGGAAATAGTTAATATCAATGACAAGATACCTATTTCCAACTCTATTATCCCTAATCACATCAAAGTTAAAAAGATGCAATTTTGTCGCACGCCCAATTCCTCTAGCTATATCAGCAAGAAAACTCAAAGGGGGCAATTCTACATCTTCCAAGTTCATCAACTTATAGTATTTATCATCTTTCTTTTCACAAGTATTCAAATTCGAAACTTGCGAAAACGACAAGTAACTATCCAATCCCCCTAAACTATCCTCATTCACATCGGGTAACGACTTCCTTTTAACACATTTCACATAATCACCAACAACATAAACCTTAAAAATCACAGCCCCGTGATTAACAAACTCTTGTAACACAATAGGTGGTTTCAATTTCCTCAAACCATCTTTATTAAACACAAGCAACATTTTATGCGATTTCGCACTACCATCAGCTACTAACGGTTTCGCAATCACAGGAAATCTCAAACCTTCATTTTCAAGACATAAATTCGACACCATTTTCGCGTCGTAAATTACCGTTTGCTTAGGTATTCCAAACGACGCCGTTTGAGCCTCGATTTCCAGCTCGGTTACAACCTGAAGCATTGAAATCCTGTTATGTAAACGTTCAATTGCTTCGATCGAATCGATAATAAGGGTTTCAGGGTTTTTGGTACCGTATTCATTTAATTGACGTTGCCAATCCTCACCGTAGAGTTTATGAAGCACACAATCGAACGGTCCTTGATCAATTAACGGCTTATCTGTATCGATTTTGATTAAATCGATTCCTTTTTCCTTTGCCAGATTCACTAGAGAAGCTTGTATGAAACTAGCTTGCTTTTTCGGTGCTAAAGCGTATCCAACACCGTATCTCCTCATTCGCACCTCCGACATTTTAACGGGTGACCCGACCCGACCCGGATATATAAACGAGGTACTTCTTTCTTCTTCTTCTTTTTTTTTTTTTTTTTTTCAAAACAGTTTAATTTAGGAGCAAGGGAAGGGCATTTACGTGAATAATTTAGCTAGGGTTTAGGTGAATTTAGAGGATTTGATTCTGGAAACATCGATTTTAGGATATGAACGTACATACTCTCTGTGTGTGTGAGAGAGAGAGAGAGAGTGTGTAAAAAAGTATATAGTACAGATTTGAGGGAAAGGGAAAGAAGGGAGAAGAGACATGTGGCAATGGCTGTTATATATATATAGAGGTCGGACTGAGGGATTCATAAATATAAATTTTCACTTTTACTTGTCTACGTTTAATATATCAAAAAAAGACAAACTTTATTTTTCTTCTTTTACCTTTAACATTAATTATTCATTTCAAAATCATTCTTCAAATTCAATAACACTATATATCAATTAATATGGATATTATAATAAAATACATACTTTATTTATTAATTCTTAAGGGGATATGTAAATTTAAAAATGAACAAATAAATATAAACGGAGGGAATAACTTAAAACTTCTTTTTTTATACTTAATGAAATGATTTACAGTCACACTAATATTTATGACTTGTTTTAGATCACAAACTCTAAAAAAAAAATCTTTCTTAAACTTTGTGTTTAGTCAAATTATATCACATAAATTGAAATAGAATAAGTATTAAATTTGAAATTAAATGTATATTGTATTAATTTAACGGTATAAATTTATCCTGATTTTAATCTTAAATTTAATTCTGGAATATCCCATCTGCGTATCAAACGACCTCAATGGTTCAATAAAGTTACGAGCGTTGAGGTTTGTGACCGACACGTGGCACAATTTGACGGGAAAATGTTGATTCTCACCGCATCGGACGTAGATGGTGAGCTGGCTAAGAGGATAGTCCTATCCGCGGTGACAGAGGTCAACTGTAATGGTGAAAAACTAATGAGGTCAACTTTAATGATCATTTTTAATTTTGACTAAGGTCTTGCAAGTGGAGCCGTTATTTTTCCACCAATATTTTTTTTGGTTGAAATATGGTCCTTGATCTATTTGTTTTACCCGGTGCCCGATATCTGTTTTAGGTTCGATTAACATGAATTTATGCTGAAATATTTAAATTATGAGATTAAAACATTTCCTATCGAAGGCGATTTCGTATTAAAAATGAGTGAGTAAATCCTTATTACTCTCTTTATTCCAAAGGAACTAGTAATAAATACAGTAGTTAATGTATAAAAATTTCAATATAGATTTTTAAAATTTTTAAATGAAGTTTATAAATATAAAAGAGTTACTAAATGGCCACACCAATTTGACCCAAATTTAGCCACACTTATGTAATAATTATCATAACTTCTATTGTACAATTTTAAATTAAGATAAACTTTGAGAAAAAAATATAAAAATGACATTAAATAAGCATAAATTATTAAATTTATCCTAAATAATCATATAAATTTACCTCATTTGGGTCATTATAGCCAAAATAGTATGGCCAAAAGACCTTTTCGTTTAAAACATTACATAAAATCTAAATAATTATAGTTGGAATTTTTAAAATGCTAAAATATTATTAAAATCATAACAAATTGATTTGACTTTTGAATTATAAGATGTGATTGTTTAGGACAGACATAGTTATAAATGAGTTTAACAAATGAAACTATTCTACAAAATTGAAGACTGCACCATTACAAACATATATGTTTTAAATCATTTTTACTATTTATTTGTCAATATGTTACTTTATTCCAACAGAACTGAATATGTCAGCTTGTAAATTAAAGGGACTGTGGATGACTCAACCCTTCAATCATTTGCCCTAGTTAGACAGATCGATATTCTAGTTGTCTATCTACTCAGAGTTGGATTCTTTTAAGATAGAGTAAAAATGGAATATGATAAAATACTGCTCAACTGGTTATCACTACTACAAAGAATACTCTATGGATTGTGACCTAATTGGACTGAATAGAAGTTGTGGGGTTGGGTTAGCAATTTGAGTGTACTTGCGTGGTTCAAAAGATTACAAAAAGGCTTATGTTTTAGTGGAAAAGAGAATAGGAATAAATTTAAATTGGCAAAGATTAATTAGGTCATGCAATTGGTGCATTGAGCTTTTCCTTTTATAAATGCTTTTCCCGAATAGAGAATTGTAAACCTAACTTTGGATGGCATAGTAATTCATGGTCCATGCATGATGATGTCTTAATTTGGATGGCATCACAATTACACTTTTTTAAAATATTATTCGTTAATAAATCTTATCCATGATCGCGACATGTACTGCTCTAACATTTTTTTATGATTGTAAATATCTGCTCAACATTATGATCTTCATATTGAGCAAATTTAAAACTATATATAAGAGCAGTACAGGGAGCTGAACAAGATGATGATCAACGTAACTAGCAAAATGTAGAATACTACCTCTGTTGTTTGTCTTAGATGTTTCGAAGGTAAACAAATTAGAAACTCCTTACAGTAGAAGCATTACTATATGTGTAACGATCATATAGAGTGATAAATAGGAAGAAATTAAATGGATTAGATTTGGTATACAATTGAGAAGCTTTTTCTGGATTCGGATACTTAGGAATAAACTTGAGGAATATTATCAAAGATGCTGAAAAAGAAAAATCTTTAAAAAGAACAACAACTTTTATTAAGAGATACGTGATTGGTGCTTGCCTGCTTGGTGACAAATTCCTTGATTTACCGAAATAGATGGCCACAAAAAGGATGTGTTACATCAACAAGTTGGGGTGTTTGACTATTTGAGCAACGATTAATTATGGATAGGGTCACGTAAACTAGTTAGGGATATATATTGGTAGAAACAATTTTGGACGATTAGGAATGACATTCTGCTAATAACTCTCTTTGTTGCTCTGTAGATGTATAATAGATACTATAAATTACAACGTGTTAGTTATTTCAGTTTCAAATAGCACTTAAAATTGACGCTAATCAGAATCTCGTTTTCTAAATTAATTCATTGTCAAAAATTCTCCCTATTCCAAATGTATTCAAGCTTGGAAACTTTATCAATTAAGCCAATGTGCAACCCCATTAATAAATTTCACACATTCAAAACCACCTATAGAAATTGTTTGCACTGAGCATGAGAATAATAACATAGATAAGGGGAAAGGGATGATAAATTTAAGTTGATCTCTCGTTACGATAATGTAAATATAGATTAATGAATTCTCGTGATAGGATTGGATGAGATGAGATGGGATGTATATTATATATTGAACTAGAAAATGTACTTGGGCTTCTAAAAATCATATGATAACCAAATGTTTGAGTTAACGTGAGACCATGCCAAGTTCCATAAAAATTCAACGGGGCTCCTATTATAAAACGAACTTTGCCTTGAAAAAATTCGATTACGAGAATTTCTAAACTTCAGACAGGTGTCGTAGGATAGTCTTGGCCACGAGCAAATCACTATATTCAACGAAAAATAACATGTTTTATTGAGAGTTCAAGCCATGTTTATTTACTGAAATTAATTAAAAATAAAGTCAGACCAAGCAGTACGTACTTATAAGTGGGAAAATGAAATGAAAAGAGAAGAGATCAATTGCAAAAGAGAATTTATCTTCCATCATATTCATTCACTAAAAAGAGGGAATACCACACTTTAATATAATGTTCTCGCAACTTGAGTGGAATCTGGTCCACTTCATAATTTTTTACAGGTGAAAATTTTGAAAAAGAGTAGCGAATTAATTATATTCTCGTGCAAGTGAAAATTGTTGAACAAGTGACCTACAAAATTGAAAAACTGGTCCAACGAGAGTTGTGTTTTGTTGCCCATGCCGAAAGTTGTTCCAAAATTATCCAAAAAGGGGGGGAAAGAGTGAGAATTTTGCTAAAATATCTATGAATACCCAATATATAAATATTTAAAGAATTAAGTTTTAGAATTATTCAAATGTTATATTCAAAAAAAAATAGTGAGATTTGTCACAAGAAAATAAGCAGGAAAATTACTTGATTTCCAAAAACTCGTTTTCTATAAAAACATTTCCCATCATACCAAACGCACCCATAGAATTTCCATTAAGGAATATACATAAAAAAATGATTGACCTTATATACATGTTTCACCAAAAAGGTTTAGATGAATATCTTTCCGTCCCTATTTGTAGTGTGTGTATATATATAACACTGTAGGTGATCGTACTTATACACATTATCACATCACTTGTTGTAGTACGTGATGAATTCAAAATTTAGATTCCGAGCATTTTAGGTCAAGAGTATGAATCCAAAATTCCTTGGGTATGTTGTTGCAGTATGTATCCAAAATTGTAAATTTTACTGAATCCTCTAGTCCTCTCTACTCTCTAATTAGAGGCAGAATAAGGATTTAAAATTTACGGGTTCGAAATTCTAGTATTTTTTTTAAATTATTGAGTTCTAAATTAACAATTTGTACATATTCAATGAATTTATACAAATATAAAATTTACACCATAATTATTGAGCTCGACCGACTTGTCGCACCCCATTTTAACCGGAGTCAAATTTAGGGAGTATGACGTATTGGTGATTCTTGTTTATTTTGTTTTAAGGAGTCGCCACCTAATTAATTTAACGGTGAATTAGGACACCTAAATATTAACTAAGGTAAAGTTAAAACTAAACCTCCGTTAATGGTCTGCTTAACCAGTGTGATTCTAGGTAAGGGCTCTATATTATCCTAAAGGGAAGGGGTTAGGCATCCTTTAGAATCCGTTAACTTACGGTTATCCGACCAAACTTAGGTTAATTAATTTAGATTAAATGCGAAAATAATATTTAAGGAAATAATTTGTAAATTATTACTAAGGTTTTTAAAAGGATACAAATATAATAATGCTATTTAAAATAATGCTTATAGATATTACTAATGTTTTAAATGAGAAATATTAGCTAGCATAAGACGAATAGAAAATATGATAATTTATATAGAAAGAAAATTTTAAATGCCGTTTAGCAAAGAAGGTTTGAAATGCTGAGTAATACTTGAAAATATGTTGATATAATTTTAAATACTAATACTATTTTAAAAATAAAACTTGTAAAAGATAATTTACATATGAGTAATAGTTTTAATAGAAGATTTCGCAAATTGGAACTTTGAATAAAATAGTGTGATATGAATATGACTATGTAGAAAATCTAGACTATTCTTTAAATATAAAAGCAAAAGGACAGTGAGTTTTCTTTTAAATATTTTTTTATTGACTATGTTTAATTAAATGCATGATTGATTCGAACTTGGAGGGTTATCTATAAATTATACTTATAATTGCGTATTAGTGGCGTTTTGAAACATTTTATGATAAAATGTGACTCCTTTTACTTAAAATATATAGTCATGTCATTTTTGCAAATTGATTATTTCAAATAAAAGCATGAAGAGAAGAGAATAATTTATGAAATTAATTGTTAGTTCTCTCTTAAGTTAACTACCCATAACTAAGACTAATCCACTAAACTTGCTAAGGTTCACCTAAATTAAGAAAATAAAACAAAATATAAAGTTAGTCACATAATACAAGTTAAAGGCATAAAAAAATATATAAAAAGGGCCAACTAATATCAAATGGGCCTGCCCGTTTTGGGCCACTGTGATCCACAACTGCAGTTGGGCTCAGCCCATTTGTACACTGTCGCGCACTGTTCCTGCTTGTTGGGCCTTTGGCCCAGCATTTGTGTTTTCTATTTATTTTTTTGCTGTAGATTGGGCTGGGCAGAGAGTTGACTCGAGAGCTGAGTTGTGTTGGGCTTTTAGCCCAACCAAATGTGGAGGAAAACGAGTCCCTCGGACTCGTATACGATGATCATGCATAAAACAAATAAAAGGAAAAGGATTAGCATCTAATCGATGTATAAAGTTAAAACATGTGAAAATATAAATTCAAAAAAAAAAACATATTGTATATATGCTGTGTGTAATTTATGTATATCTCACACATACACATTCACAACTGATCGGAACTCACACCAATATAAAATGATCGTAATGAGCATGACATTCTCAAGATTTCAAGGAAATTTACAATGACACTTTAACTAAAAGGAAAACCAACTTATCTGAATATCCCCTCTAAGCTATCATGCAGAAATTCATGATTTTAATTTCCCAGAAGAACATATAAGCAACGTTAAGTAAGCATCCATTACTAAGGAATCTAACTCCGTGGTTTTAAAACTAAGTTCTTCCAAATACTTGTCCAAACTAACTGGATACAGATTTGCTATGAAAAAGATATACTTCATATATATACTAAATATACAAGCTTGTGTATATGTGTGGCATATAGAGCTCTGAATATATTTGGTATATTTTGACAATATCCCCTGCACACTTACAATCAGACCGACTGCCATGTATACTTTACTGACGACTCAGCCTATCATGTCACATTAACAGAGAGTTCAAAGCTATTCATAGGGCATCCTTCCAGTGGTATACTTCTCATATATTTGAATATGGATAGACTTAGGCTAGGATAACACAAACATATTTTGACTATGCTAAGTTAAACAAACATTCAACCATACTTCACTGTAAAACTAACTCATCCCAAAAAAAACTTCATTGGACTAACTTTAAGTAGGCTAGGAAATTCAATCTCTTAGCAATCCGGGAGGGTCTTTCTGCTTCAACTATGATCACAATTTCAAATTGAGCAACAAACTGGGCCACTTTGCGTGTAATTTTTTTATGCTGATTCAACACTAAGCAGAACAGACTCAATAAATAAACATGACTTCATACCAGTTACCATACTAAGCAAACAAACTAAAAGGGCTAAGTATAGCTTTTACCAACTGACATACTAAACAAAAACAACCTAAATAACTGAATACAAGTTTCTTACCACCTGCAACGTTAAGCAACAAACTAAGTAGCTAATCCAGAACAAACTACTCACGATGGCATAAGAACCAAAATCAAAATAACAAGGGAATGGGCCAGATCTGCTCGATTTTAGCCACTTGAGGGATGAGGGGTACATGAGTATATGCTTGAAACATAAAAGGACAATCTTGGATTAAGAACACATTACCATAATAAACATCAACTTCTATACTTCATCACACCAATCACAGCATTACATCCACTATAATAATAGACTAACAGAACCATTACTCAAGCAAACAATAGCTTAAACTAAAACCACCACATACTGGTAATCAGATCCAAATTAATATATATCTGAATTCTACTTTAGATCATTCAATAACACAGGATATATGCTTAACAGGGACAAATTACACAATGCATTCGTATATATTTAAACCAACAGGATGGCTATAAGCATAAAGTAAACTACACATTAATCAAGAGCATCCAAACATGTCTTAAACTGAACTAACACATAATGCAGGCAAGTCGACAACAAACAACTAAGCAGGACAGTGAAAACTACATTTTACACGCATTTAAACACACCTTAGGGATATGTTGAGCTAAACAGCAAGTTAAGCATGGAAACAGACTACATATCAGGACTGGAAGATAAAGAATATGAAGTTTACTGACCTTGAACTAAAGCAAACATCATTCTAAACCAGCAAAGCTAACCATATATACTTATATTAACATAAAAAACATTTAACTATACCAACAGATGAATGTGCTTGCATTAATATTCAGCTAAACAGGCTCATGATTAACTGAACTAAGGGGGAAATCATACAAATACAGGGGATAGCTAAAAGTAAAGGAGTTTCACATAGGTGCCAATGACTCAAGCCACTACTAATCAAACTATTTTGCAGGTTAAAATGACCATTACACATGATTTAAATTTATGGAGTAAGGATACATGACTAAGATGAATTAAACATAAACACCATTCAAATAGGATACTACACAGCATCCAAACTTACATAAGAGTCAATAACATACTTAAGGACTAATCACAACGACAAAACTAACACCAAAACTGAAAACTGGACTATGTTAAAATAATAATGCAGTAAGCAGCTAAGCAAACGACATTACATTAAACTAAACGGAAACAGACTTATGATGCTAAGACTGCATAACAACACTGAACTAACCATTAATTTTAACCATCGATCCCAAATATTAACAAACACATAACAAACAGCAAATAAAATCAGTACCCAAACAAAACTAAAACGAGCTCCTCTAAAACACCAAACAGAGTAGGCATATATGGAGACCTGACTGTAAACAAAATGGCTTAAGGAGAAGAAGTTACCTTCTTCGGGTGCAGCGAAGTGGGGCTTCGAATCTTCGATCTACACTCGAACACTACCAAATTTGATGTTGCGAGACTCGAATTCGCGATATACTCAGATTCACAGCAACAACAAGGCAAACGAATATAAATTGAGATCTAGTATTTCGACCCGATTAAATAAAATTACGATTTGCTAAAGAAACTGGTTTTTATGGAGATTTTGAGGCGATTCAAGAGCTTGTTTTTGCAAGGCAATTTTGGGGGTTCTAAAACCTCTCTTTAGAACCTTAATTTTTCAGGGGATTCTGTGATTAAAAAAAAAAGGCTACAAAATAGGGGCGGTTCTTCGGGTCCTCAAAACCTGTCCTTAAATGATTCAACGCGCCACCATTTATAGGGTTTTGGCTCTTTTGAGTTGAAGAAAAAGGAGAGTGGAGCGGGGGAAAAGGAAGAGGAGCGGGGGAGCGTGTGTGGGGGTGAGGAGAAGATGATGAAGAAGAGAAGGGAGTGGGGGAAAGGGAACGGCGTGGTGGGGAAAAGGGAAGAGGAGCGGCGGTGGTGGGGTTGGATGAAAAGAGGGGGGGTGAGCGAGAAGAGGAGAGAGGCGGAGAGAAAAGAAAGGGAAAAGAAAAGTGAAGGGAAACCCTTTAGGGTTCCCTTATTCTGAAACGGTAATGGGCTGGACCCAGTCCATTTGTGGACTGGGTCAAATTTTGGACCGGGTATTAAAAGAATGGGCTAATGAATTAAAACCTGGACTGGTCTAAAAATTGGGATCAAAATATGGGCTAGTCAAAAACATTTATGAGTTGATTGGACTTTGATTCGGGGTCCGATAAATCAGAAATACGGACTGAGTGCACGAAATAACTTGTGTTAAAATATTGCTCAATATGAGATTATGCTCATTAATGCTCAGATAAAAATTGGCGTTGTAATAGCCGTGCAATAATATTTCGAAAATCCACAGTAAAATAAATACTATTATTTAATTATGCAAAGATAAATGCGATGTGTGTGCGTAAGCTGGTAAAATGTCGAAATGATAAAAAATTTGTGAATTATAGTACTAATAATAATTATAATAATAATAATAATAATAATAATAATGATAGTAATCGTAATAGAATAATGAAGTGCCGGTATTGATAAGAGGCTAATAATTTAGTAAAAAATAAATATATATATTTTTTAATTTTCTAAAAATATTAGAAGCGTAAATAGGTATTTTGAAGGAGAGGCGGGACAAAATTGGGTGTCAACATGACTCATAACCTAAACTCTAATTCCGCCACTGCTTCTAGTTTTTTCACTATATTTATTTGAGTAGGAAAACGGAGAAGGCGATATGCCGATATACGTCTCTTTTGTGTCTTGCATGAGGTAATTAATAATTTTTGCTTTATCTTTCTGAATAAAATAAGGTTGAGATATTTAAATTAACTCATTTTTAATGCATTTCATTTCTATCCCATGAACTCTGTAATTTCATCTTCTATCTAAGCATATTATATATTTTGAAAGGAATAATTAATAAATACAATTAAATTACAGGTTCAGAGATCCGATATCACAAAAAGCTTAAAACTTCTGTTTTAGCTAGATTCCCTTCCCTTTAGAATTTTTTATGATCATTATATTTTAGTTTAATAAGTTGATTAAAGAAATTCTCCATAATCACGTGGGAATTAGGTCCGCTTGATATTGACAATAGTACTAACCCACTTCAAATTTAAGGCTGTCATCCATTTAGGATAATGCTCCCAAATTATTTTGTATAAAGTTCTCTAAAAACAAACATGTTCTGTAAAGTCCTTCCTCTTTGTCCATAGACCATATGTAATATATTGTCAATTCTACCTTTATGCGGAAAAGTTTAATTACAATATCTGCTACTGGTCTAAAGAATTTTACATTAATAAGTTATATATTGATCTGTTAAGTAATTTATCTTATTTACAAAACTAATTATAGTTTCTTAAAAGAATTATTTTTAAATATACTTTGAATGATTATAACGTAAAAAAATTATTTACTACTTCGGTAATAACTTCAATTTGCACAAGCAACGCTAGAAATAAGGGTAGAAAATTCGGCGAGTAAGCAAGATATAATTAGTACACTGAACATGTGACAATTTATTTTTTAAGATTCGATTGGTGTTTCAACAATCTTAAAGTAGCGAACTTTTCGTTGATTTTTTTTGTTTTTCTCTATTTAATTTTATGGGTGCTCCAATTGAAAATTAATTTCTATTCAATTTTCTTAAGTTTCATCTTAGGGTCTGAGTGAGTACGGTTTTTTTTTAGTGTATGCTTCAGAAGGATATGATTTGAAAGGGTATATAAAGATATTGAATTGAGTTGTACATCCTTTTTAATTATGTATATTGCACTTTTTTATATCCAAATTTGTTATACACTAATTTTGCCTTTGTAAATACTAAATAGCACATAGATTTGTGTTATTTAGGTACATATCTTAGTAGCAAATTTTATTAGAATATTTATTTTCTTCTTTAACGCTTTTCATTATTTAAGTAGTAGTAGTACTTTAACCGTTGCAAAATGATGTTATATCTAGGAAAAGAAAATCATACAATTAGAGAAAAGTCATGCAACTTATTGCTATTTGCTACTTCCGAATTTTTTATTTTTTTTTTCAAAAACAATAAAGAGAAAAAACTGACATTAAAGTGAACAAACAAAATGAGGGAACTAAAGTGTCCAAAAGATTTTGACTTTTCAGTTCATACATCAAACTGTCAATTATAACAAACCAACCCTCAAAGATTTCACTCGTTAACGAATAACGGCAGACTTCGTGTAAAGGACCAAAATCATACATTATTGGGTTTGGATCAAAATCATGCATATTCTTTTACATGGAGCACTAATAGTACATTATGTTTGCATAAGTGGTGCACTTTTAGTCAAACTCCCAAATATTTTTTTAGAAATTTAACGGAAAAGAACAAAAATGCCCCTGAACTTTTAGAAAAGGTATAAAAATACCCTTTATTCATCTATTTTGCTAAAACTACCCCTCAATTCAACTTTTTGGCTCATTTATTCCCCATTGACTAACGGACAACACTAATTTTAAAAAAAAAAAAAAAAAAAATTGCACATGACATTTTATTACTAAAAAATTGATTTATTCTTTTAAAAAGAAATCTGAAAAATTGTTATTTGTAGAATAAGGAAAAATAATTTTTCAACACCCGTTTCTTTAAAAAACAAATGTAGTAAGCCTTTTATATATATATATATATAAAAAAATGGATTTTCATTAAAACATGTGGAA
This sequence comes from Lycium barbarum, assembly GCF_019175385.1. Taxonomy (NCBI): domain Eukaryota; kingdom Viridiplantae; phylum Streptophyta; class Magnoliopsida; order Solanales; family Solanaceae; genus Lycium; species Lycium barbarum. Next base: position 15,007,696 of record NC_083340.1, read on the forward strand.
TTTTTTTTAATTTGGAAAAAAGAAAATTAACGAGTAAAACCTTGACTAACGGACAACACTAATTTTTTTTTTATTTTCAAAATGTGAAAAATTGGATTTTTATAAAAATCTGAAAAAATTAAATTTTTTATGGAAAAACTGTGTTTAAAAAAAAAAAACCAGAAAACTATCTTTTTTTAAATCTAGAAGAAAATTATGGAGTATTAGTTTTGCACATTTTAATTAAAAAAACAATCAGTTTTTCAGATTTAAAAATTGAATTTTCTAAAAAAAAAAAAATGGGGTTTCCACCCGTTAAAAAAAGTTTTCCAAATTTAAAAAAACTCCACATGTTTTAATGAAAATCCAATTCTGTTTTTTTATATATATATATATATAAAAGGCTTACTACATTTGTATTTTAAAGAAACAGATGTTGAAAAATTATTTTTCCTTATTCTAGAATAACGATTTTTCAGATTTCTTTTTAAAAGAATAAATCAATTTTTCAATAATAAAATGTCATGTGCAATTTAATTTAATTTTTTTTTTTAAAATATATAGTGTTGTCCGTTAGTCAAGGGGAATAAATGAGCCAAAAAGTTGAATTGAGGGGTAGTTTTAGCAAAATAGATGAATAAAGGGTATTTTTATATCTTTTCTAAAAGTTCAGGGGCATTTTTGTTCTTTTCCGTTAAATTTCTAAAAAAATATTTGGGAGTTTGACTAAAAGTGCAACACTTATGCAAACATAATGTACTATTAATGCTCCATGTGAAGATTGAGTTGGGAAGATTCAAAGAGTTGGATATTGGAAAATGTTTTCAAAATCAACACTTTTTGAAGTTTATCAATCCAAATGCTAAGGTAAGTATAATGGTTGCTTCTACTACTATGTTATCAATCCTTTTCGGCATTTCTTGGTTTTGAATATAAACTATCGAGCAGAATGGTTAAAAATGATTCATATAACTGAATTGTGTTTTTATGTGCTAAGTGCCAATATAATCTCCAAAGCTAGCTGTGGTGATGTGGATTACACTTTCTGTTGCAATCGGTGTTGCTTTCCTAGGCTCAAGGATTTTATAGGCTTGAAAAGTAGTGTACTTCTTTTTGGTTTTGAAATAATAGAAATAAAAAATTAATTAAAAATCAAAAGAAATTAAAATAATAGAAATTAAAAATTAATTAAAAATAAACGGAAATTAAAATAAACAAAAAGGAAACAAACTAAAAAAGTAACCTTGTAATTACACAATTACACTCAATTCTCAACCCCCTTGAGAATTGAAGAGTGTAATTACACCCTCTCAATTACACCAAATTCTCACCTAACTGTGTAATTACTTGATCAAAACAAACATGCCAAAATGTATAATTACACCCGATTATACCCAATTCCAATTACATGGGTGGCTTTCCAAACAGGCCCTAAAGAGAAAAAGCTGACATTAAAGTGAACAACAAAATGAGGGAACTAAAGTGTCCAAAAGATTTTGACTTTTCAATTCATACATCAAACTTTCAATTATAACAAACCAACCCCCAAAGATAACGGTAGACTTCACCACAACAGTATTCCTTAAACCAAGTAGCCTCTTCTTTTCCTCCATAAAGAATCTCCAAAAGAATAGTCATTCAGATTATAAAAAAAAAAAAAAAAAAAAAAAGATAAAAGATAACTTTGAAATACTAACAACTCGACTAGGCACTGAAAACCCACAAAATTAAGGCCTAAAATCTTTAAGATTTAGATTTGGGTTTTCAATTTGGATTGAGTAAGGAAGATTCAAAGAGTAACTAATTCAGCCCAATTTTTCAACGTCAGATATTAGTAATATCCACCAGAAAAAGATATACACTCTGAATCTCCCCATAAAGCCTAATACACGGAATAACGCTTGAAAGCCTACAAACTACACACAACAGTCGAGCAATATCATGTCAATAAATGTGGTTCTTTCTCTGTCCCTCTTTACGCACAAGTTTAACTTTCTGAGGTCAAAATTACCAAAATCATTCATTTCATGGTGTATACACACCGTGCGGGAAAGTTTTTACCGGGAATGGAATAATCCAATGGTTCCACCCCACCACCACCCAAAAAAAGAATGAAAAAAAAAGACAATGTTGTAAAAAGCAAGATTGTGGAAAAAAAAACAATAATAAAAATGAAGGGATTTTACAGGACAGTCATCATCTTTACATCTCATAGAAGGGAATCAAATCATCAATTTTACAGCACTTCGGGAGCCGAAAGGAATAAGACATTTTTACACCTAGCCCAAACTCAATACTGGTAAATGACAAAAGGGCAGGGATCTTAAGTCCATACTTAGCCAAAAGATTACAACTCACATGTAGGATTCTACCAGAATGACACAAAAGCACTACATTGTTAAGGAGAGGAATGTCAAAATAATTTAAATCATTTTACCATCAAGACTGCATTATCAAGGAGTTTGGTTCACGGCCATGCAACCTCAATCTATAGATGCATGTGTTGTGGCTTTCCATGGTTGGATGTGAAATCAAACCTGATTGTGTCGATGAGACTAGAGCCTGCAGACTCTAAAACATCGAAAGTCTGAGCATTGCCCTTGTCCAGATCATGTATGAATTCCGTCAAAAGGAACATCTTCTCACTACTGGCTGCTTGATCAGTCTCATCATGAAGCCATCCTGATATCCTGCAGTTCTTCGGAGCACTGGACCTATCGTAAGCAACACTCTGTTCAAAAAATTTGGAGTTAGTAACTTGGTGCTTAAGAAGCATAACCACATAGAACCAGCAATCCTTTTTTGATAAGGGTGGCGTTCAAGCAATCTTATGCGCCAGAAATCATTCAACATAAAGCAGGTTAACAACATAAATTGTTCAGAAAGTACATTCTGTCATTAAGTGATGCAAATTCACTAGCAATGTAGTGCTAATCACAGGGGGACTGCTAAACCGTGGGTAGACAAATCTAAACGTTTGGTGTTCCATAAATAATCAAAGTAAAATGTGGGGAAGAGGAGAAGTATTGACAGAATAGACTAGCAAGAGCATCCATTCAAGCTTTATATACTTTCTTTTCTCAAGTAAAATGATTTATCCTGTTGATTTCTTCATTCTAAGTGTTTGGGAAATATGCTTCTCCAACGGACTCAAATTGTTCGATGTTTTCATACCATGTTTAGTGAAAATACACTTCCCAAATGCAATAGTTTGTTCGCATGCTTTCATCACACTAGCCATTAGGACCACTCACTAAAATATCTCCAAATATGTAACTTGAGGGCCCTCAGTTGTTCAGCAAGGTAAACATGCATGTTACAGCGTGCCACACTTCTGCTTATAAATATTTTTCTAATGTCCTTTGGTTAAAATCATTAACAGCTCAAACGCAGTACAGCAGTACATTGATCAGATCATATGAACTCCTAACCTTCTATAGAATCCAGCAGCATAAGAAATCCTGCTCAAGGTATGAATATAGTTCTAAGAGGACAAGCACTAAGAACACCGTAAATGCTAGAGCTCAAGTCTCAAAGTATGAAGCATCGAAAAAGTAGTTACTCAAAGAAACTCAAAAAGTTCACATACCAAATATAAAATTAGCACTTCAAATAAAAAATCAGTATCAAGGTGTTTATCCATAATTATGCCAAAAAAAAAAAAATCATCGCTCAAAAACTAATGTGTAAAGGTGCAGTTTAGACAAGATTCTAAGGCTAAGGAAGCACTGCCCTTCATCCTAGCCTCTGAACAACCCAGCTTAAATGAGAAATGGTGCAACTCGCACTATTGGAAACTCAAGTTTTGCTGGCAACAAGCAAGTTCATCTAAGTTATACTTCTTGTTTCATACAACTGGAAAATGTTTTTTTCTGACTGAGAAATTCATATGGGCCAACCCTGAGAACCAACCGCAGCCTTCCAAACTTGGGGATAATGGGCCCAACTCTCTACCCTTCTCCACTTAAATACCAAGCTTTCTGCATTGCAAGGCTAGAACATGTGACCTAAATCACAAGTCCCTCAACCTTTCCCACTTGAACTAAGATCTGGGGCACAATTGGAAAATGTTTTAATTGATGTATCACCAGCAAAAATAAACCCTAAAGTTCATTAAAATGAGCTGTACGCCCAAGTAACAGCATGTGATCACGTAATGCTCTCTAAGCATATTCTATCAACAACATTCAATTAAGCATGAGTGCTCACTTATCCAAAAAGTTCAGGTTATCCACCTATGTGAAGAGGATTGTAAAGATATGGCTTGAATACTTTTCTCAACAGAAAGGTGCACCCCCCAAAAAAAGTAGAAACTAAACTAGGCTGATTAGGCAATTCAACATGAGAAAGTAGAAAGATTCAAGAAGGCATCTTGGACAGTTACACCGCTAGAGTACTAGTTTAAAAAGGCAGTTTGTAATCAGTGGTTTCTATTGTGATGCTACTGATCATTAAACGAGGGAAGTCTAAATATACATTCAAACAAAATAAACTACCAAGTATCGTTTAAAAGGCAGAAGAGAATACATCTTGGTCTGAGTGGTTTTGTCCCTTGTCTGGAAAACAACCTAACCAGACAATTCTCAGCAATCGATATAAATAATGTTCCTTAGGTTAGGATACAAGCAGAATCAGTCATGTGTCCGGACCAAGATTAGAGCAGTTCTTTGCTTTTGTTAGTAGATTAAAGGTTACCATGGCTCTAGAAGCTAAAAAGACTCTGGCATCTAGAAATAACACAAAGAGACACAAATTTACAAAGATAAACACATCAATACCCATATGCACCTGTCACAAACATAAGCAAACAACTATATAGCGGAGAAAGTTTGCCAGAATAAGCACACTTGTGGATGCAAAAGCAGTGTTTATAGTAGTTCAGACTTCAGATGATGATAGTTATGGAAGAACAAATAGAGAGGGATAGGAAATTCAGGTATGTATGTGAAGATAAAGGTGAAAGGCTAAGAGAGATGTAATGAAGACAAATGAGGAATTAACAAAGAAGAGAAAGATAAATAAGAACTCTCAACTACTACATGTGTAGCTAAAGCAGAATAGTTGATAGTGCCAAAATGATTGATTAGTATGAATGCCACTCACTTGACTTTTATCACTTATCTCCAATTAATTTCCAGACGACAATTTCCTAGTTTGGGGCCCAAGCCATCAGTTCTGGATCTCAGTCCAATCAGTTATCCATACTACCTCCGAATAGAAGCAACATATACAAGCATTAATTCAATGGATCTCCACAGAAAGCTCCTCTTATTAAGATGCAAGGCATGTCAATTGTAGAATATATCCCTCGATCACTAAGAACACAAATATGAGGTGGACGGGTTTGCATCTTCTAGTTAAAGATTCTCACCCAATAATTAACATCTTACTAACCCTCAGGGGTTGGCCTGGTGGCAATTGACTTGAGCCTTGGGGTGCTCCCTTTCAAGGTCTCAAGTTCGAAACCCACTGGGTGCAAACAATTTCTGAGGGCCATCGGACTGGGGAAACCCTGAATTACCCGTGGTGCACTTGCGGGAAACTCCTTGCCGAGGGCCTGTGCACCCCCGGGATTAGTCGGGGCTCAAAGAGACTCGGACACCCGACGCTAATCAAAAAAAAAAAAAAAAACCATCTTACTAAGAAGGAGAAGACCCAATTTGGCCTAGCCCAAACCTGCACTTTCTAATTTTGAGTCCATACACTTAACTTACGCATTAATCAGTGTTATCGAAGGCGAAAAGCGCATAAAAACTCTAGGGTACGTTGGGGCTTTAGGCGCAAAGGACTAATATAGCGTGGGCTTTTATGAAGAAAGGTGCAGATGGAGAAAAAATACAAATATGTATGTTTAGTCCAAGACTAATAATAATAAGCAATGAATAACATATATACTATATGGACAGATTTAGGAGAATGCTCATTAGTAAGGAAAAGTATATGTTGGAGCCTTGATGACGACATTTAAGCGTCCGCTAAGGAAAGCGCTCACAACATGCTTCAGGCCTTAAGTGCACTATAGCCCTTTGACAACACTAGCATTAATTGGAGCCCTAGGTGAATTTGTGAAGCACACAAAGCAGTACGCAACCCTAGATGGAATATACTTTCATTCTGGTAAAATACTTTTAATTCTGGTACACATTTATATGAAAGCACTTGTGCTTCTTTTGATATTCACAATTTCCATAGACAAATTCTGATATGTTGTCTATACATAAAACGGCTTAATTCATGCTGACCCTCCTAGGCTCAGACTGACCAATTTCAATCAAAATCTAAATGCCAGACTCGAACTAAATTGTGCTCATAATGACTAAAGGCTCGGTTGTATAACATTCACAAAATGGCCAAACATTAGAAGTTATCACAAGCTTGATCATCACATTATGAGTTAGTCACATTGTAAGGGTGAAGCTCAAATAAATGCAAGGTACTAAAGAATCAGTGTCAGCACATTCAACTCCTCCCTCACATTCTTAATCCCCGAATCAATTTTCGAATCAATTTGAACTTGCATCATTTTTGTCGTTTTCTTAACAAACGACTCCATTTCCGCAAAACCATCAGAATCATCCTCCTTATATACATTCCCAATAACTCTACGAACAATCTGAATTAAACCAAGTACCACAAGAACCAACAACAAATTCTTAGTTAATACACTAACCACAGTTAACCACCTCCGTTTAGGCGGTTTAGAGTGTTTCTTAGGAGCCGAGCCGGTAGTGCGCCGGGTAGATGATATCGGAACATTAGTATTGGGCAAGGGTTTCTTAACCACTTGAATCGCATCTCGACCGTCGGTTCTGATTGGATCAACGGCGGCGGCGGCTAAGTTGGAGTCGGTTAAATCTAGGTTAGGTTGTTTTTTCTCGACGGGTCGGACCCGAGGCTGGATTGGCTGATATGGAGACTGTGGATGTTGACATTTGTGCAAGAACCCCTAGAGATTGAGAGGGAATTTTTTGGGGAGAAGGAAATATGGAGGGACGTGATAAGTTGAAAGTGTGGGAGTTAAAATTGAAATTCGAATGAACCGGTTCGAAAGGACAAAAATGGTCCCTTAACTATGATAGTAGGTTCAAAATAATCCCTTAACTATGCACTTAAAGGTTTTAGTCCTTTAAATTTGTTACAAAATAACAAAAATGGTCCCTTAACTATGAGAGTATGTTCAAAATAGTCCCTTAACTATGCACTTAACGGTTTTGGTCCTTTAAGTTTACCATAAGTTGACAAAACGGTCCCTTAACTATGAGGGTTGGTTAAAAATAGTTCCCTAAGTATGCACTTAACGGTTTTGTTCCTTAAGTTCACCAAAAGTTAACAGTTTTAGTCTCTGACAAACTATTCATCGAACTCTGTTCGTTAGATTTGACTAGAACTGTAAAAAAAAAAGAGAAAAATTAGCGAGAACTCACATCTAGAGGTACACATTATTAAAGAATGGTCAAATACCTCGGGACAAAATTGACGGACGTCAGTCGGTTATAGGAAAAAACCTACAGACTTGATAATGTCAGAAAATGGTGTCTCGAAACACAAAGACCGACGGACTTTATCGATTAAAACTGAGGGAATCCATCGACTAAATAAAATACACTAGACTTTAGAAATAAATTAGAAATAGCAAAAACTAAAAAAGTTGTCACTACCAAAAACAAGCGAAAAAAATGATGGACGGAAACCGATGGATAAAATCGAGGGACACTATTTTTTAAAAAAAAATTTATTGTTTTTTACGAAAACCAACGGAAATCCATCGGTTATTTTTTAGGAAAAATGCGCGGAAACTATTTAAAAAAAATCACTACACTGGAAGTATTTAGTTTTCTCTAGTTTTCAGTAAAAACGAATCTAGTGTATTTTACTTAGCGAATGGACTCCCTCGATTTTAATCGACAGAATCCGCCGGTCTTTGTGCTCCGAGACACTATTTTTTGACATTATCAAGTGTGTAGGTTTTTCCTCAGTTTTTTCCTATAACCGACTAACGTCCGTCAGTTTTGTTGTCACGGCCCGTCTAGGGGCCGTGACGAGTACCCGATACTTGTACCGAGCACCCCCTGTCTATCGTTTTACCTTTACCTCTTAGCAAGCCATGTAAACAGAGCCATTTTTTTTTTTTGAACATTAACATTAGCGGCGTCATTCTGAACATAGACTAATAAACTTCGTTATCACTTATACATCAACATTAGCATGCCAAAACACCATATACCTAACTATACTTAACTGACTGCACATATCTGTCTACGAGCCTCTAGACATAGTACGTTTATACATAGAAAGGGCTGAGTACTGTCGTGCCCGAATATATATACACAAAATAGTACCAAGGAAGTGAGGCTCCGGAATAACTGGAGCACTGTCAACACTGCTGGTAGAGCTTCTAAGTATCAAATCCGCCTGTCTGCTGACCTGCGCGGCATGAAACGCAGCGTCCACAAGAAGGGACGTCAGTACGAATAGTGTACCGAGTATGTAAGGCATGAATAGTAGCATACGGAAAGCATAAAACGGAAATAACGACATAAGAGAATAATAGCACATGTCCTGAGGTAGAAACATAACCTGTATATATATATATACCCTTGGCAGGTGCTATGCGTACTTAGCTTTCCTTTAAGAATCTTTCCTTGTTCATATACATATACATATAAAATAGGACATCTCATATTGCCGAGGCGTCGGCAGCCGATCCATTTAACCATAAATATACACATCCCGTGTCCGGGCATCCCGCGTCCGGGACGATATCATATCATGTAATGCCAACTGATCAGGTGGATATGCGTTCATTACGCTCTGCCCTTACCTCCATTTCCCCCGTATACATATGCATATATCATGTACATATATCAACGTCTATAGCTCTCTAGCTCTTTTATCATATACATATACGTGTGTCATGTAGGTACATCAGCGTCTATAGCGCTCTGATGCTTTTATCATATACATATACGTGTGTCATGTAGGTACATCAGCGTCTATAGCGCTCTAGCTCTTTCGTCATGTGCATATTTTAAAAATATATACGCATATCCTACATACATTTACATGTCTTATATGTATTTACGTATCCTATAAACATATATCTCATATGCACGCAGGAGAGCCCAAAGAAGCATCATGTAGTCATCGGAGTGACGTAAAGTCGGTAACCTCCGATTACATTATAGAATACTCGTGATCGCTTTGTCTCACCTTGAAGGAACGAGTATTTTAAGGTGAGACTATCAACGGGGAATAATATTAAAGTAAACGTAGAATGAAATCGGGGCATCATAGATGACAGTTCATAGACTTTGAAATCTTTTAGAAAATAAAGTCATAGCTAGGAAATATAAATAATATTCAAAAATTAGTTTTATCATTTTCATGTTTACATAAGATACTTAGCTTAGTCATCTTAGTCATAGAGTCGTTCCGGTAGTACGTATCATAGGCATATTCTCTTATCTAACATCATTGTTATCATTATCGTCATGGAAGTGCCCTCGTTAGAGGAGTCACAGTACTTATCATTTGGTAACGAAATCGGGATAAAAGTTCCCTTTGGATTCACTTTAAGTAAGTCAAGCAAGACTGTAAGGAAAAATCCGAGAGTAGCGGGCCCACCTCGGGCCGGATGGGGTGACGTATATGATTTACATATATTACGTGTCATGTCATTACTTGTGAGGGTCCTAGGGTAATCGGGTCCCACTTATGCAAGTTCTAAGGGTTTAAGAGGTCTTTCCATCATTTGCACACTTTCTAGTTCAATTCTATTGAACAAAAAGTGGAAAGCTTTAGGTGCGGATTCCGGGGGCTAGGGTTGTCCCGAGGCTCGTACCCGACTTATTACATCTAAGACATGCCATAGAAAGAAGAGTGAAGCCTTACATACCTCTTTCCGCTTCTTTTGCTATTCCGAATTCACGTTGCAATCTCGTCAAAATCTGCAAATTGGTCACATTTACCCAAACTTTCATTAGGGTACTTAGAGTTAGAATCTTAAGGAACCACTTGGCTACCGAAATTTCGGCAGCACCTCCTCTGTAAATATACCATCCTCAACATTCAACATAGCCAAATTCTCATCAATCACAATCCGGGAATTCAAACCCGGCCAAACTATTAACATAATTCAACAATCACACTAAAAATTCACATATTCCATTCAAGGTGCATTCCAACACTTCAATTAACATTCTACCTCCTTCAATACTCTCCAATTCCAATGAAACAACAATAACCTTATAATACATATATTCCAACAACATCATAGTAATACCATTACATGTCTTCCATACAAAAACATTATTTTCAATTTACACAAACTTCCAATTGCCAATACTTCACCAAACTTATCAAGTCTTTATTTGCGATATAACATCTACAACACAACGATTAAGATATTAATTACAACTCGCTCATTATTCTTTCACAACTCACCAATATACACGACTATACATCAAGTATACACGGCCACATATACCATGCACACTCACACGGCTCCAACATGTATACACCACTACAATCTCTCCAAACTCAATCAACTTCCATTTTCCACATATCATTCACAACAATAACAACTAAACACTAATTAAAATAATTGAAGCATGACTCCTACACACACATATATATACACGCCCATATACTATATTTCTCTCCTTCATGAATTTCATCCATTTTAGCATACTACAACACATATAAACCATATATAACACATAAAACAAGATCAAAACTCACCTTTCTTCTTCAACTTCTCACTTGACTACAACTTGACAACTTGTATGATTTTGAATTTTTCTTGCTCCAATAACAACTCCACCTTGTTAATCACCCTTTACTTGGTAGAAAATGATTTTTGGAGAATTTTTGCAAATTTTTCTTGTGAAAATTGCTCTTGGGCGAAATCTTAAGTTTTTCTCCTCTCTCTCTTGTTCTTGCTTTTCTTGAAATTTCTAGAACATTATGTGGAATAAGATGACTTAGTCATCTTATTTATTGACCAAATTTTATTTAATATGGGCTTGGGCCATAACCATGGCCGGTTGGGCCTCACAAATTTGGGCCTTATTATTTTTTTTGATTTTTTTGGGCCAACTCGGTTTGGTCCCGAGTTGGGCCTAGCCCACTGACCTTTCGACCTTAAAACGTTCATATCTCCTTGTACCGACGTCACCTGGGGACCCACGACCTATGGTTGGAAATATAATTCAATTATCTACAACTTCTAGTTCTTGGTACTTTTCCAAATTCCAAACTTATAATACCGTTTTTGCCCCTTGAAGTCAGATCACCCGAAAATGTTTTCTTAAAATATTCGTTTAGAGGACTTCCACTTTGATTTGGCCCAAGGGTCCTTCTTGAGTTGTGTTTAACTTCTCATATGTGATTCATATGAATTTTCAGATGTCCCAAAAAAAATCTCGATGTGTGGGTCCCACCTCAGCAATTAATCTGACGTTCAAAAATACGGGATATAACATTTGTCCCGAGTTATTTGACCGATCTAGAGTTCTCACTAATTTTTCCCTTTTTTTCATAGTTCTCGTCAAATCTAACAAATAGAGTTCGATGAATATTTTGTCGTGACTAAAACTGTCAACTTATGGCAAACTTAAAGGACCAAAACCGTTAAGTGCATAGTTAAGGGACTATTTTGAACCTACTCTCATAGTTAAGGGACTGTTTTTGTTAACTCGTAACAAACTTAAAGGACTAAAACCGTTAAGTGCATAGTTAAGGGACTATTTTGAACCTACTATCATAGTTAAGGGACCATTTTTGTCTTTTGACTTTTGAAGGTTGTTTTTAAGTTCAAATTTTGAATTGGATACCTTTTTTGTATTTTTTTTTTAATTAAAACCCTATGGGGTTATTTTGTATTAACAAAGAACGAAAGGGTCCAATCAGCCAAAGTAAAAAAAGCAAGAGGCGGAAAGCGTAAAAAACAAAAAGCGAAGTATAAGCTTTGCAGAATCCCCTCTTCATTTGTTTTTATTAAGATTAAGACGTTTGAATCTAAATGTGCATCTGAATCATTAAGATGTTGTCTCTAGGTCTGAACACTGAATGATTAAGACTGTTTGTTTTTCAATATCTGAATGTGCATAATGTGTTTATTTAAACATAATAAATATACAATTCAAATTAAAAAGTAACTAAATAGTAGAAAATAAATACAAATTTAATTAAAAAATATTATTTGATTAAAAAAAAAGAAACATTTATGTTCACTAGTAATGGTGGATGGTGAGTGGGGGTGGAGGGGTGAGTGGGTGGTTGGGGTGAGGGGTGGGAGATTGTGGGGTTAGGGTTGGCGGGGAGTGGGGGTGGGGTTGGTAAATCAGGAACATTGCCAAGGAGGAAAAGAAATTTTACCTTTAATTTCCTGATTTTCTTTTAGTGAGCTAAAACCCTTTAATTGATCAAAAGACATTAAAAAGGAGGAAAAGAAATTTTACCTTGGCCTCATATCGGGGAAGATGCTGGAAAACAAATGGAAACCATGGAAGCTTTAAAAAAGTTGAAACCGACTTTATTTTTGATGACTCATCACAGCAAAGGACAATGCGTGCAATGCATTTATTGAATAAGAAAAAAAAGTGAAATTACAAATGTAACCCTGTGAGGACTACAAAAAAGTTCTGATGTATATAAATTGAAGGGGTTTGGTTTAATAAATTGTATGTGAAACATAGATTACTCTTAAGAATTAATTATTTATATTTTACTATAATTATTAACTTTTATTAATACCGGGATTTCATTATCCTGTTATTTTTCTTTTATTACCGTTACTATTATTATTATTATTATTATTATTATTATTATTATTATTATTATTATTATTTTGCTACCATTATTATTATAATTCACATTTTTTATCATTTCAACATTTTTTTTACCAGCTTACGCACACGCATCGCATAATTAAATAATAGTGTTTATTTACTGTGGACTTTCGAAATATTATTGCACGGCTATTACGACGACATATAATTTTATTATCTGAGTACTAATAAATACATACTTTTATATTAAGTAATATTTTAGCACACACTGTTATATCATTAATTGATGGTCTTTTACTCAAATTTATAAAACCCCATATTTTAAATACATCAGCCAAATTGTGGATTCATCCGTTCCAATTAATCCACAAACCTTCTTGGACCAGTCCATTAATGACCAGCCATATTTTAATTCATCAACCCAATTTTCGGACCAATACACATTTTAATACCCAGCCCAAAAGAAAATTGACCCAGTCCATTAACCCACGACCCGACCGGCCCATTTCCTTTTAACAAAAGATGAAACCCTTCTCTTTCATCTCCTCAGCCGCCCCCCCCCCCCCAGCTCTCTTCTCTCCCTCTTTCATCGTCATCTCCTCTCCACCACGCCGCTCCTCTCTACCCCACTCTCCCCCGCTCCCCCCGCTCCAGTTCAGTAGTTAAATCTGTTTATGTCTCAATTCAATCCAGTTAATTTCAGTATTTATGTGTTCGTAAGAGTTTATCCGAAGATGATTATACCAATTAGTGATAGCATGTGATAAGTTAAATTGCAGCACGATCCTGTGTGCTTAAATATCAATTTAAAGCAAGATCCAAGTTATCTAGATTGGGTCTGATAGCAAGATTGAGCCTCGCACTCCTTTCTTCCCCATTTTCCCCGTGCATCCAAAACCCTGTTCCGTCAAAAACCCGACCCGTAAGTCCCCTCAACCCTAAAACAACCCTTTCTCAATCATTTTTTTAACATTAATCTCCCAATCGCGAGCCACACAGAATTAAAATCCACTAGTTTTCAGCTAAATTCACTATTGACCTATTGGTTTCTCTTTACAATTACGACTCTTTATTTTTTGCAGAGTGTTTAGAATGGAAAGTAGTAGCAGCAAAGCATCAGTTCAGCAACTCACGCCTGAGGAAGCTGCACAGCTACAACAAGGCATTGGGTTGGTGCTGTGTAGATGGACCGCCTTGCAAATGGCTATCGAAAACGAGTGGGGTGGTCGAGGCACTCGTGAAAAATCTAATCAGCTCAATCTTGACATTTTTAACGCTTTCACACAATCCAAAGGTACTTCTTGCTGTTTAATACTCCTTCTATTTTAATTTTATGCGTTTTAGTTTTACTAGACTCTTAGTTCTAGAATATAACATGTTAAGTGGGCGTTCGGACATAAAAAATGTGAAATTTGAGAAAAAGTTGAAAAATGTTATTTGGAAATTGGAGTTTTGTTTGGACAAATGTTGATTTTTTATGAGTGATTTGGACTGAAAACAGGTGTTTGGAGTTTTTGCAACTTTGTAACAATTCTATGTCCAAACATGATTCCAGGATACAATCCCGGAAAAAGTGAAAATTATCCATGGCCAAACGGGCCCTAAAGATAACCTTTGAGTCTTCTGGTGTTAAACATGATTAAAATGGAAATATTGAAAATTGAAGTAAGTATAAAAGAAGGCATTTTTTCTAAAGGAAATTAACAGATATTGAAAAGGATGGAGTAGCACATTAGAGGCGTTTAAAACTGCTAATATATCCTTGTTTCCTCCCTTCTATTGTTTGGTTAAAGTATTTGTTTTTCATTTATTATTGTGGGTTCCTTCCTATGCAGAAAAAGTATATATGGATGATATAGAGGATATTCTAGATGAGTTCATGATATCTCTAAATACTGAAGTCAGTGATGGCAGCCTTGAGGAGGTAGAGTGCTAACTCCTTGTCAGTGTAATTTGTATTATCTCTGTTGGCTTTTTGGCTGTTAGCGTAACCTGGAAAATATATTTGGGAATGATTTCTTGTAGACAATGAAATTAAGTGGGGCAGTTTTTCATACACGAGTAGTTGTTTTCATGAATACTATGAATTCCTGTGTTTGAACTTGGATATTTCATCTTTTTGCTTATTTTAATTATAAATTATTTGCAGTCGGAAATTTGAACAATAGAAGAGAAGGAATGTATTGGAGTTCTGCCTATCCTTGTTGAGTATTGTAACCCTTTGAAAAAATATGTGCTCATTCAATGAGGAACTTTGGATTACTGGAGTTTTGCTTTGTAGGTTAGAATACTGAAGCTCCAATCTTCCTCTCTCAAGAAAAAAAGAAAAGAAAAGAAAAGATTGAGGCTTTAAAAACGTAGGCAGGTCTCCCTCTTCAAGCGGCTTTCTATGGTTGAATTCCTCATAAGGAGCAATCTGTAGATATTAAAGTAATCATTCAAGCAGTCAAAGTTCTAGATGATGCTTGTTGGGTTATAAGGTCCATTTGCCGTTTTAGAAATTTGTGGGTATCAAGGATTTCTTGGTGCTGCACATTGTCGCTTTTAGAGTCTTGGTTATGACAGACAGGTGATGTTAGAAGGGCCAAGACCTTTTTGTTCCAAATCAATCAATAAATTAATTATGCCTCTATGTTGGACAGAATTGGGGTCAGTTATATGAATCATTTGGAACCGCACTGGTCTATTCAGATCGAAATCATCAAATACTAGCTTGCTTGGAGATTTGTTTGTTCAGTGTGATCATGCATTTCTGTAAGGTTGTGGAGTATGCTTCCATAACAAAGCAACATTTGTGATCTCTATCAGGTAGCAGAAAAATTGATGTATATGCATGAAGAGTGTCTGGAAGGGAACTTCAATTCAATCAAAGTGCTAAGAGAAACAAATGTTGGGAGGAGACCTGCTACTTATGTCAGACAAGTAAGCATCCTTTTTTATAGGCAGCATATTTATTCTGTCTGTGATTGGTAGAAAAGTTTCTCTGTTGATGGTCTACTTATTTCGCTATATCCTATCATTTTTGATAAGGTTGGCTGTATCCTATCACATGCATAACAAACAGTAATAAAGAAATAACTAGTATGTTGAATGAGTTATTTATGTAGAAGGAATATAGGCCTTAATTCACATATCAAGTATTTGTGAAAATTTAACCGTATGAGATGAAGGTAATTGTGGGTTTTGCACTTGTGTTGCTTGTTCTTAGGAAATAGGAACTTGAGAAGAATTAAAAAAGACCTTACAAGATATGCAACCATTCTGTAACATGACAAGCACAATGCTGGATTACTCATTCTCACATCTGAAAATGGTTGCTAGGATTTGCATGCTACCTAACATGGTAGTATATCAATCAATCACCTACTCTTCGATCCCAAATTAGGTAGGGTTCACATATGAATTCTATCTGATAAGTCAGGTAATCATTTTATTAATGTAAACCAACAGTAGGAAATGCTGAATATGTACATTGCAAAAGAGGCAAAAAATTCAACTCCATATGTAATTCCAGTAAGGATCTGAGAAACACTAACAGCGCATCTAGAACATATTCATCAGCCTTGTGCACCACAGATATAGCAAAACCAAACATTTATATTTCAGGTAAGGACAGTCTCCTTTTTCCCACCTAGGTATCCTTGGTTTCTTTCACTACACACCAGCCACCAGATACAGCAAGCGAGCTCTCTGGCAATGTAGTTGTTCTTGGCATACACCATTTCATCTCAAACAAATTCCAAATCAAGTCCCAGAGCTGGTTGGTAATCTTGCAGTGAATTAGCACTGATTCATATCTGTGCATACAAGTTTGAATAAGAAATATCTGTGCAAGTGTGCATACAAAAAGTTTTTTTTTTTTTTTTAAATGGTAACAAATACAAGTAACATTGTTAGTGTTACTTCTTGCAATTTCTTTAGTTCCCTGAACTTTTCAGAGGAAATATAGGAGGATTTTGTACTCTATGTTGGAGAAGGTAAGGTATATTTTATAAAAAATACTGTAAGAAGGGTGTTCTGTTAAAGCTGTACAAAATCAGCAAAGGAGCACCAACAAACAAAAGTCAGCCTCAGGTAGTCCTGTAGTGATTCTGGTACCTGTAGCACTATTTCAACCTCATTTACCTATTACTGTCCATACCAAAAGCAAAACAAAAATATACAATTAGCCTTTATCGTTGTCAACATCTTCATTCCATTCCCTTGTATACGGTCAGTTTGGCCATATTTATGAATGAAAATACTTTTACTTGATTTAAAAAAAAAAAAAAACATCTTCATTCCATCTTCTATTTATATCATTTTATTTAGTCCACCACATGCAAGTGGTAATGCGGTATATACAGTGTTCCACCAGAGAAGCTTCGCCTTTCTAGCTCCCTATCTATACATCTCAAAAGGTTCCCTGTTGTACTTGGCATGACCTATTGCCACCCAATCATATTCAAAAAGATATGCCACAATCGTGCAGATGCAGTAACATGACAGTGCAAAAACAAATGACTATTGTTTTAGGACAATCCCTCCCCCCCTGATTAAAAATAAATAAATGACGATCCCTCTCTTTTGTAGATTCTCATGTGTAAGACAAGCTTATTGCTCACTATCCATGTGAAACATGCAACCTTGACGGGCACCTTGGGCCTTCATTTTTTTTTTCCGGCCAAGGCTTTGCTAGATTATTAACCGTTACAAGATCCATGTAGCAAGAATTCACAGAGAGCATTACTTTTTTTGTGGGGTTTCCATGTAATGATCCTCTAAATCTGACAGCAGCGGATTCACGCTCAGCAGATTAAAAAGTTCAGAGTCCTAGTTACCCCCCAATCATTAAAATTTCCTCTGAAGTTGATATTTCACACCCATTGGTTCTAAGTCAGCCAGTGAGGAAGTGTTGTTTACTGCTAAGGTAAATAATCCAGGGAATAAGTCCATCAAAAAGCCTTGACCAGTCCAAGCATCCATTCAACAAACAATTATTCTGCTATTACCAACTTTGAATCCAACTTTAGCCTTAAAGCAGCAAGGTCAAAGTTATTTGATGCCATTCCAAGCAGAAACACCGACGAGTGTTCTAACATCACTGGAACACCAGTATCCTTCAAAACCATACTCGTTTTTAATGACACATACACAATGAGTACAACTAATGTTAAACCTCTATAGCCACTTCATTAGCAAGTCTTTAGTGGACAGAGTTACCGGTATGTTGGTGGGAGGTAGCAGGTACCTGAATCAGTGAATCTGCGAGAAATTTGTCCTCCTTTCAACCCACTCATACCATGCATCTGAATCTGTAATAAATTCTGGAAGATCGTGATTTTTTCCCGGATGCGAAGTAAATTTTCCTACCCATAATTGTTGTATGCTGTTATTTTATTGAAATGACACTTTTCTCTCCGGGGATGGGAACGTTATTCTAATACTTCCACTTGCTATTAATTAGTTGGGAGTTTTTCCAAAATGGCAATGTTCCTGATTTCCTTTTAGCCCCAAAAGTGATGCTAGAAGTTCTATGAAATGTCTTGAACTTTCTCCAGCCGTCTCCTCTTATATTATTTTTAGCAGCCTCAAAATAAATTCCCATCTCAGTATGATTCTGATGATATCTTGACCAATATCATTCCCAAGTGAAAAAGTGCATTGTACTGAAACTATTGCTCTCTTGAATATTGCCCTTGTAATGCATCTTTTTTCCCCTAGTTATTTGCAGGCAAAATGCTTTAAATAATCTCTACAATAAAAGCTCAATAATTTTATGGATTTAAGTGAACGATGATTGATTTTATTGCTTCCCTTTTCCAAAACTTTCCAGGATGCTAGTGACGACGACGATAGTAGTAATGATGGCGGTGACAGAAATGAGAACTTGGGCAACAATGCATCAGATATGGCAATTGATTCTATGGAAACACAGTCAAGTTTGGGCCAGGATATGATAGTTGAACCTGTGATAAAGCAGCAAACTGAAGTGGACGAGGATGGTTGGACAACGGTACCTACGAGGCGTAATAAAGGTAGAAGGAACTAAAGCACTACTACAGACCCATGGGGTAAAAAGGAGTTAAACCCAACTGCAGTTGTATACATTTTTGGTCTATAATCTTAAAAATGAAGGAAGCTTGCAATATTAGTGACATATTATTGTAGTAGTCGTAATCATGGTGATTGTAATTTGGTTTTCTCGTTCATCGATGAATTATCTCGGAAGACATGATTATCTGCTAGTGTAACCATGAATTTTGTAGTTGAGTGTTACAGGGGCTTCATCTATGTTGCTTAATGCTATTGGTATTCCAATTGTTTCCCTGGCCAGTGTTGATGAACCTGCTACTTCATCTTAATTTTATTTGGACTATCGAATCTCTTTTCGTTTCCAATTATAAATTATGGATTCTTCTTATAAATGCAATAATAATCAATCCTTTTGAAGTAACGATTTGTTATTAATACGGTGTTAATGGTAAAGTAATATCTTATACCATAATCAAAACACTTTTGTGATTAATGAAACCAATGTAAGCTGAAAAAACTGTTTAATTGGGAAAACTAGATAAACTAACCAGGTCGTTCTAAACCGTACTCAAGATTAAAATTATTTCCATTCTTAACACCATATGCACCAGCTACGCAGCCAACTTAACCATATTTACAGATGCAAAATGCCAATTTTAGTGACTTTCAGCAGTGCCCAGGTGCTTGAGAATGGAGATTTTGCACTCATGATAATTTCTCTATCAGTCGTCAGATATTCATTTTTCTGTCAACAAAGATGGATGTTGTTGATATATATATATGTGTGTCTGGTACTAATTCCTTACCCAAAAAATATACTAGTAGGAATTGCAGTCAGTAGTCAGTTTTGACCTTACTATTTAAGCTATATTCAGATTTCTCAAATTATTTAACGGCTTCTCAAATTATTTTGTAGCCGAGACAAAATCCCGTCTACTCCACCTCCCCTCTTGGTTGCTAACTTCAGACATTAGTTGTATTGACCCTCGAAATTCCTTAAACATTATCACATTAACTTCTCAACATCCCTCGTCATGATTGTATACGGTGAATACCGGATACGAGACAAACCGGGGGAACGAAGCCGGAGCAAGGAATTGGAATGGGGTGGCGATATCGTTCACCCTAGACCGGGGTAATGCTTGAACCGGAGCTGGGCATGAGCACCGACAGGTTTGCCTTCGACATCCTTAGAACTTCCAAGCCCGATGACCCGAGCATTCGTGACCGTTAGTCCGAGTAGCCGTTGGTCCGTGTGATCGGTGTGTACGGGCTACGCGCCAGTAGCGTCCTGCAATAGTCAAACTACCTACCTTGCGTGTGTCAGGCGGCGCCGTCAGTCCAATCCCACCAAATCCGTGCAGAACAGTCCTTGTTGTCATTATTTTATTAACCCATGGGTGTGTTACTATAAATAGGGCATATCCCCCTCCTTTGGGGGGGTTGGCTCTTCCATTTTTCCAAGAACACTTGTAATAAAATAGTTCATATAAACAATCTCTCTTTCAATACTTGATTCGGCCGAGGCTATTTGTCTACATTTATATTGTGTTTATTCCATTAAGTATCTCACATTGTTTACGGCATCAGTGTCAATAGCGAATCGCCACCATTAACCATCCTATTGAGGAACTCCCACATGTACATTTCCTCTATCTAGCATACATCAAGATCCGAGCACATATCCTATACCCACTTACAAATTTAATTGATTATCCGATTTCGGGGTAAACAGTTTGGCGCCCACCGTGGGGCTAGGATAATAGTGGTCTTTGGCCTTGATTTCTACCATATTCATCGAAACCGAAAGCGTCCCTACCCATCTCTGTGAAAACGGTCCGAATGGCTGACGTCGAACAATCCGGTCATGTCAATAATACCGAGATCGTGGCAGAAAACGAAGGGAGCGGACTGCGGGCATTGCCGAACCCCGCTGATCCGAACCCCGTTGATTCAGGGGAAGGACTCAACCGGCAAAATACCGTAGATCAGGAGAACGCCGCCCTACCGGCCACCGATCATCTCAACACTCACCATTCTGTTACGATATCCCGGGATAGGGGTCGGAGAGAACCGGACGCGCTAAACGACGGCATTAACTTACGTTTAATTTTTGAAATGCTGCAGGAGCAGAGGGCGACAATTGCCGAGCAAGGGTTAGAAATTGCCCAACTGCAGAGCGGAAAGGGTGAAGCAGGGCCGGTAAAGGCAAAGGGTACAATCGGAACCGGAAGAAACGAAGTACGAATGGTCGAGAGCGACGGCTCCGGAGCCGGCTCCTCGACAGAGGTCCTAAAGATGCTCGAGACTTTGGCGAAACGGGTGGATTCGACCGAAAAGAGGGTCGAGACATACAATTCTCGGGTGGACCAGATACCGGGGGCTCCACCTTTACTGAAGGGGCCGAATTCGAAAAGGTACATCCAAAGGCCTTTTCCACCGAGTGCGGCCCCGAAACTGATCCCGAAGAGGTTCAAAATGCCCGACATACAGAAGTATGACGGCACCACGGACCCGCACGAGCACGTGACCTCATATACTTGTGCCATAAAAGGCAATGATATGGAAGAAGATGAGATCGAGTCGGTATTGCTGAAAAAATTTGGGGAAACTCTGTCGAAGGGAGCGTTGACGTGGTATGACCATCTACCCGAGCACTCGAACACTTCTTTCGAAATGCTCGTCGATGCCTTCGTAAAGGCACATGCCGGTGCCATAAAGGTGCAGGCCCGCAAAGCCGATATATTCCGGATAACTCAAAGGGACGATGAGCTACTACGGGAGTTCGTCACCCAGTTCCAGAGGGAATGGATGGAACTACCCCCGGTGCCAGAAGAATGGGCCGCACAAGCCTTCACAAAAGGGCTCAACATGCTAAGTTCAGTTGCCTCGGCCAAGTTGAAGGAAAATTTGCTGGAATACGAGGACGTGACATGGGCCGATGTCCACAATCGGTATGAATCGAAGATTCGGGTAGAGGATGATCAATTCAAGCTCTCCCCGGTAAAGTTAAAAGTGGATAGAGGTTTCGAGAAGTCGAGGAAGGGTTATGAGATGAAGTCTGAATCATCAAAAGAAAGGTTTCGGCCATACTCCCACCCGGGGAGACCAAACTCCAGGTCGGACGGGTCAAAGGAGAGCCCAAACCACCTCTCCGGTCGAGGTAGCAAGCAGGTCGAGCGCCCGTCAAACAGCCGGGGACTCTCGTTCAGGAGCGACGCCGGAAGTTCCGTCAACCATAGGGGTCCGCTGAAGATTTCGGAGTACAACTTCAACGTCAATACCTCGAGCCTTGTATCGGCTATCGACCGAGTACCGGATGTGCGATGGCCGAAACCACTGAGGTCAGACCCGGGACAGCGGGATCCTAGCATGGTGTGTGAGTATCACGGAACCCATGGTCACAAAACTGAGGATTGCCGCCAGTTGAGAGAAGAGGTAGCCCAGTTATTAAAAAACGGCCACCTTCGAGATCTATTGAGCGAGCGAGCCAAAAGTCACTACAAAGAGCGGGAAGCTCATCGAAGGGTCGAACCGGTCGAACACCAGCATACGATCAACATGATAGTTGGGGGTATTGACGTCCCTCGGGAACCGGTAATGAAACGGACCAAGGTCTCAATTGTTCATGAAAAACGCATCCGAGACCATTCGACCAGGGGCTCTATTGTCTTCGATGACGAAGACGCGGAAGGCATCGTTCAGCCGCACAACGATGCATTGGTAATTTCTGTACTTGTCTTTAAAATAAGGTTAAACGAATATTGGTTGACCCAGGTAGCTCGGCCAACATCATCTGATGGGGAGTGGTCGAACAGCTAGGGTTGCTCGATAGGATTGTGCCGGTAGTTCGGGTACTCAGCGGGTTCAACATGGCTAGCGAAACCACGAAGGGAGAGATCTCATTGCCCGTAAACGTGGATGACACCATTCAGCAAACAATGTTCTATGTGATCGAAAGGGACATGAAATATAATGCGTTATTGGGCAGACCTTGGATACATAGCATGAAGGCAGTTCCCTCAACACTGCATCAGTTACTGAAATTCCCCACTCCGGAGGGGGTGAAAACCGTCCGGGGCGAGCATCCCGCAGCAAAGGAAATGTTCGTAGTAGACGAGAAGCCGGCTCAGGAAGATAAGGGTACAACCGGAGGGCAGGTCCCCCAATAGCAATTAAAGTGCACTGGACCGGATCCAGTACATGAAGAGGATGACTTCGGGACGCCTAGATCCTTCGTCATGCCGGATGACTCGGACGCGACCAAGTCAACCGGGGAGGAGCTGGAGCAGATCATTTTTTTCGAGTTCTTACCGGACAGGAAGGTATACCTGGGCACGGGGCTTACCCCGGAGCTCAGGCGTAAATTAATTGAATTTCTTCAAGCTAACGCCGATTGCTTTGCATGGTCGCATATAGACATGACAGGTATATCACCGGAAATAGCGTCCCACAAACTCAGCTTGGACGGAAAATTTCAACCGGTGAAGCAAAAAAGAAGGCCCATGTCAAAGCAAAAACACGCCTTCGTGAAAGACGAGGTAACAAAGCTTTTGAATATAGGCTCCATCCGGGAGGTGAAATACCCGGATTGGCTTGCTAACGTGGTGGTGGTGCCCAAAAAAGGTAATAAACTTCGAATGTGTGTCGATTATAAGGATTTAAACAAGGCATGCCCGAAGGATTCATTTCCATTGCCTCACATCGACAGAATGATTGATGCGACGGTCGGGCATGAAATGTTAAGTTTTCTCGATGCTTACTCCGGGTACAACCAAATATGGATGCACCCGGAGGATCAAGAGAAAACATCCTTCATCACCCGTTATGGGACTTACTGTTATAACATCATGCCTTTCGGATTAAAAAATGCCGGTGCAACTTACCAACGCCTAGTTAATGGGATGTTCGAAGAACAAATAGGGAAAACAATGGAGGTTTATGTTGACGATATGGTTGTTAAGTCCCTGGAAACAGAGGACCATTTAAAGCATTTGCAGGAAACCTTCGATGTACTCCGCAGATACAACATGAAACTAAACTCGGAGAAGTGTGCCTTCGGCGTAAGGTCCGGTAAATTTTTGGGGTTCATGGTGTCAAACCGGGGAATTGAAATCAACCCGGACAAGATCAAGGCCATCGAGGAAATCGAGGTCGTGAACAACATAAAGGGGGTACAGAAGCTCACCGGGCGGATAGCAGCGCTGAGTCACTTCATTTCGAGGTCCTCGGACAAGAGTCACCGTTTCTTCTCTTTGCTCAGAAAGAAGAACGACTTCGATTGGACACCGGAATGCCAAGAAGCCCTAAGGGAGTTGAAGAAGTATTTGTCCAGCCCCCCGTTACTGCACTCACCGAAGGACGATGAGCCGCTTTTTCTCTACCTAGCAGTCTCCGAAATGGCGGTAAGAGGCGTTTTGGTCCGAGAAGAATTAGGTACGCAATTCCCTATCTATTATGTAAGTAGAACTTTGGGGGATGCAGAGACCCGTTATCCCCATTTGGAAAAGCTAGCATTAGCATTGGTAAGCGCTTCCAGAAAGCTCAAACCTTATTTTCAATGCCACCCCATATGTGTAATAACCACTTACCCTTTAAAAAATATCATGCATAAACCCGAGTTATCGGGTAGATTAACAAAATGGGCTGTAGAAATTAGCGGTTACGATATCGAGTACAAACCTCGAACAGCCATCAAATCTCAAATCTTGGCCGATTTTGTGGCAGACTTTACCCCGGCCATGGTCCCCGAGGTCGAGAAGGAACTTTTGCTGACCTCAGGAAAGATCACGGGCGTTTGGTCTCTACATACGGATGGGGCCTCGAATCCTAGAGGTTTCGGACTCGGGATTGTCCTTAGGACCCCGGCCGGGGAGGTCATCCAACAGTCCGTTAGAACTGCTAGACTGACTAACAATGAAGCCGAGTATGAGGCTATGATTGCAGGTTTGGAATTAGCTCGGAGCTTGGGAGCTGAAACAATCGAAGCAAAGTGCGACTCGCTTTTGGTCGTGAACCAGGTGAACGGAGTATTCGAGGTAAAGGATGAACGGATGCAGCGATACCTCGAAAAAACCCAAGTGGTACTTCATCAATCAAAGAATGGATCATGCAGCATGTACCAAGGGATCAGAACAGCGAAGCCGATGCATTAGCGAACTTGGGATCCTCGGTCGAGGGGGAGGAAATCGACCTCGGGGAAACGGTGCACTTATCGAACACGGCCATAGAAACCGGGCACGCTGAAATATACACAATAGGCTTGACCTGGGATTGGCGCAACAAGTACATCGACTACTTGCGTGATGGTAAGCTCCCAAATGACCCGAAGGAGTCACGATTGCTACGGACCAAGGCTGCCCGTTTTTGCTTGGTGGACGGCCAATTGTATCGACGCTCTTTCCTCGGTCCTCTGGCCAAGTGTTTGGGCCCCGATGAAACGGAGTACGTGATAAGAGAGGTACACGAGGGAACCTGCGGCAACCACTCCGGTGCAGAGGCTTTGGTTCGAAAAATTGTCAGGGCCGGTTATTACTGGAGTCGGATGGACGAGGATACGAAAAGTTTTGTCCGAAAATGTGACGTGTGTCAGAAACATGCTCCGATGATTCACCAGCCCGGGGAGTTGCTGCATTCGGTCATCTCACCTTGGCCTTTCATGAAGTGGGGAATGGACATTGTGGGTCCGTTACCTCGGGCACCAGGTAAGGCCCGTTTCATTTTGTTTATGACTGACTATTTTTCTAAGTGGGTTGAAGCGCAGGCCTTCGAAAAGATAAGGGAGAAGGAGGTCATCGACTTCATATGGGACCACATCATCTGCCGTTTCGGCGTTCCCTCCGAGATAACCTGTGATAATGGCCCCCAGTTCGTGGGTAGCAAGGTCAACAATTTCCTCGAGAGGTTGAAGGGCAAAAAAATCGTGTCAACCCCGTATCACCCGTGTGCAAATGGACATGCAGAATCAACGAACAAAACAATAATCCAAAATCTGAGGAAAAGAATTGAAGCATCGAAACATCATTGGACGGAGATACTCCCGGAGGTGTTGTGGGCTTACAGAACCACATCCAAGTCGAGCACGGGGGAAACACCGTTCTCATTGGTTTACGGAGCCGAAGCCCTCATCCCCGTGGAGGTTGGCGAATCGACCCTCCGTTTCAGGTATACCACCGAAGATTCAAACGGGGAGGCCATGGTCGTGAAGCTCGACCTCGCGGATGAACTGCGTGAAAGAGCGTCGGTCCGCATAGCGGCCCAAAAACAGAGGATGGAGAGATATTACAACCGAAGAGCCAACTTTCGGCATTTCCAAGTTGGGGATTTAGTACTTCGAAAGGTTACCTTGCACACCAAGAACCCCAACGAGGGAAAGCTGGCTCCGAACTGGGAAGGCCCGTACAAGATAACCGGTATAACGGGCAAAGGGTCGTATCAGTTGGATTCCATGGACGGGCAGCGTCTTCGTAATAACTGGAATGTGGCCCACCTAAAGAGATACTACTGCTAAGGTACGGTCCCCTCGTATTCTCTCGTTAACTTTTTTTTTTTTTTTCAGGAAGGCAGGAGTGGGACAAAATTAGAACCCAGATCTGAAAACACGTGTTGCACTCTTTTCCTTAGTACGGTTTTGTCCCAAAACGGGTTTTCCGACAAGGTTTTTAACGAGGCAACAAGTACAACGTGTTACTTAACGAATATGAAGGGCAAGTACCCGAATACCCGGTGTCGCACCCTCCGATTGGGGACATAATAACACTCACCCGACCTTGGAGATCGGATAAGTGCTAACGGTGTACTATGCCACACCAAAGATGACACCGATTACAACAAACGGAGAAACTCAGCATTTGTTACGGCAAAACTAAGGCCCGGCCACAGCCTCCGATGTAAGGACCAAACGATCATAATGAATCGTGTCCCATTCAACTTTTGTTACGGCAAAACTAAGGCCCGGCCACCGGCCATAGCCTCCGATGTAAGGACCAAACGATCATAATGAATCGTGTCCCATTCAACTTTTGCTACGGCAAAACTAAGGCCCGGCCACATCCTCCGATGTAAGGACCAAACGATCACAATGAATCGTGTCCCATTTTACGTTTGCTACGGCTAAGCAAGAAAGAGTTAAAATTCTTATATATGCAAACATTTTTGCAAATACAAGTTACCAAAAGTTGGGAAAACAGCTCTCGGTTAAATATACTTTGCCCAGTCGATAACCGTCGTATCTCGACGCTGCCTCATTCGCATACCCTACGCCGGGTACCTTGGTCGAAATTCGACAAAGGCAACGAGATCACTATGATCCAAGCCAAAATTTGGCAAGCCACCGGCCCCAAAATATCGGATAAAACCGGCGGGCACAATGAATTAACGACTATGAGTCGACCGGTCCTAGAACAGATCAACAGCTATAGCAAAAGCAGTAAACAAACATTCAAACGAAGAGGCAAGAAAAATGCACTTTGTATTTATACAACAGATGTCCCTTACATCAAAAGAAAAACAAAGTCCTACAAAGGCAAAAAGCAAAAAGCAAGGCACCAGCCCCATACTATCCGGCATGACTAGAGGTGGTTGAATGCTCGGACTCAGTTCGCTCGGAGTCGTCTGACTCGGACCCGAGGGCACGATCGGCTTCTTCCTCCATCTTCTTGGCCTTGAGTATCAGGGCCGGGAGATCCGAGAGACCACGCTCGGCTTGCTCGAGGATGATCCGCCGAGACTTCCACTTCTCATACTCGGCAACAATAGCAGTATGAGCCTCGGCCGCCTCAACGCTTCTTCATGTTTCTTCCAAGTCGGTATCAGCCTTGGCCAGTTTTGCTCCCAGATCAGCCCGATCCCCCTCAAGGACACTTATCCTACCAATGGCTGCATCCATCTCGGCCTTAAGGGCATCGTTGGCAATAGCCGCCTCCTCGAGCTCGGTTCTTAGGCCTTGGCATATCCGAGATCGCTCATCGGCTTTCTCTTCAAACACCCTCCTGCGCTCGTCGGACAAAGCAGCCTCGGACTCAAGCCGCCGGTTCTTCTCAGCCAGGGTTGTTGCATCAGCATTCACCGAGTCCAGCTCCCCCCGGAGTCGGGAAACCGTGGTCTCCAGCTCATCTAGCCTCGAAGAAAATTGGGCTTTATCCCGGCTAAGGCTGATCTTTACAGCCTCAAGGCTCCTGTTATAATCGGTCATAGCGGCCAGCTCGCTCTTCAAACGACGGTTTTCATCCTTAGCCGCATCGAGCTCTGGACGAAGGTTGGCCAGCACGGCTGCCCGATTGAACTCTTCCTCCTTCTCCTGAAGGAGATGCCGGTATTTCTCCGTTTCTCGGCCTTGGGCATCCAGTTGGCCTCGAAGATCATCTATCTCATGTTGGGCACGGATGAAGGCTTCGTTAACCAACACCACACTCTACAGGTAAAACAAGTCAGAAGACTTAGGCAAAGTGAGGATAAAATCCATAGATAAACTGTACAAGGATGGCAGAAGAGCTTACCCGGTTACTTGCATGCATACCCTCGTTAATGAGGCACTGCCAAGTGAGCCCGGTCATTTTGCACTTGTCCGAGTCAGAAATAAGGGGCCGTAAATAGCTCGCTACGCCCACCGGGCGCGACAGAAAGCTGCAGTCCTCGGGCACGGTGATTACGACCGATCTGGTTCTCCTTGGCTCCACGCTCAGGGCCGGGAAAATGTTTACCAAGCTATCCCTGGCCCCTGACTCAGAGATCCGGTTGGCCGAACTTGTGGCCCGAGGAATAGGGAGATGACCAAAGCATGCTGCTTCTCCGGAAGCGGCGGGGGGGGGGGGGGTTCTCGAGAACATATCATCAAAGTCATCCACCCGCGTAGCCGGGGTAGATGAACTTGGAGCAGCCTCAATAAATTCGGCAAAGGCCGAGGGCTCCACAGTTGCAGCAGGCTCGTGCTCGGGAGATGGACGCGCGCCTGTGGGGGCTTCGCTCTCCGGTGCTGGTTCGGTCCTTTTATCGGCTTCAACAGCAACCGCTTCCCCGGATCTTTTTCTTTGAAGGGGAGCATCTTCCGAAGAAGTTTCACCTGAAATGTCGACAAAGTCAATCGACCGAAGAGGAGCTGGTGAAAGTATTTCTTCCGCACCTGGATGTGGAGCAGGAACCAAGAGGCCTGCGCCAATGGAAGGAAGGGGCGGAACGGAGACCGCCTCCTCCGGTGTTGGAGCCACGGTGGGAATGGAGCCGACTCTCCGAAAAATGATATCGGGCTCTGCCTCTTCCTTCGAAGGGCGGGCAACACTCCTTGCCTTCTTCCCTTTCGGCGTCTGCCCCTTTTCGGAGGGCCGCTTTCTTTTTGCAGCATCGGAGAGGACGCGGGAAGAACCCGCTGTGTCAAATTCGAGCGCCGATGCTGGAGGGGCGGTCCCTGATTCCGACCTGGGGGCTACCGAGCCCTTAGGCAAACCTGAAAAGACAAGATGTTAGCAGAAATCAGAGGACGAAACGAGTAAAGGAGAATGCGGCAGAATAAGAATAGAGGGCTACCGTGATTTTGGGCGATCCATCGGCCACAGGACAAGTGGGCCCATGTCCGGTCGTCATAGGAATGCTGGGCGAGAAGCACTGTGACCCAGTCATTCAGATTCTGGATGACCGGAGGAACGTACCCATTGGCTGGCAAAAGTAAAGGAGAAACAGTGTGAAGAAAGAATCAAAATTTGACAAAGCAATACCAAGGCAATTATTCGAGGCTTGGGACTTACGCTTGTTATTCCATTTCTCCGGGAAAGGCATATGCTCGGCTGGAATTATGTCCTCGGTCTTCACCCAGACGAATCGCTCCAACCATCCCCGGTCTCTGTCTTCGTCCATTTTCGCAAAGAACGGATTCCGGCTGCGCTTGGCCAGTTTCATTACGCCACCCCGGAATAGCCTCGGGGAGTATAGGCGTATCAGATGGGCTAATGTGAACTCCTTCTCGGCGTTATTGGCCAATGACCGGAGGCACGCTACGACCCTCCAAACATTTGGGCCAATTTGGGCCAGCGTAACGCCGTAGATGCGGCACATATCGAGAATGACCGGATCCATCGGAGGGTCGAGCTTGAGAGTGAAGGGGTATGTGTAAACGTACAAAAACCCTTCACGGTGGTCGGTAACGGATTCACCAGGTCCGGGGGCGAAGACCCGAACAGGACGAGTGTCCCACCCGCAATCGGCCCGGACTATGTCAAGCTTCTCCTTGGTGATGGATGAGGGATTCCGCCTCACGTCGAATCCACTGTCTGAAACGGAGGAAGGCTTTTCGACCTCAAGGTCTTTGTTGAAATTAAATTTGGCCGGTATAATATCCGATGCCGTGGGCTCGAATTTAATCGAGGACGCAGGCTCGACTCCCGGGGACGATATCAATGGGGCATCATGGGAAGTTGATTCGGACATCCTGAAGATATGAAAGAAAGAAGGCCGAAGAGAGGAATTTAAGGAGAACGGAGGAACTGATGGTTCAATAAAAGGCAAAGTTGAAACAGCAACGCTCGAACAAAGGATACTCGACAGCAGCAGTGACAAGGTTGACTCTTGTGCACACAGTATGAAGCAACAGATCAATAGGGAGACCAGATATGAAGTTGGTTGTGTGTGGAGCAAGTAGAAAAAACGCAGAATTGCAGTAGGATTGAAGAGGATGCAAAATGTGAAAATGGTAAAGTGAAGGGGTAGGAGGCCTTATATAGGCATGTTGGGAGAGAAACGGTTACCGAGGATGACCAATCAGATGGCGCCACGTGCCCCACCATTAATTTGAAGCGACTCGAAACGACGAGAAAAAGGCGGTTGACAGAAGTGGACCACCAGGGTTGAGACACGTGGCCGATAAAGGGCATGCGCTACGCGCTCGTTCCCGTCAAAATGCGAAGGTAAGGTCGGGATGAGAGAGCTACCAGTTTAGGAACTTATCCACTCCCCGTTACTCCGATAGATCGGAAATCCGGGGAGTGTGGGGGCTATCTGTATACGGTGAATACCGGATACGAGACAAACAGGGGGAACGAAGCCGGAGCAAGGAATTGGAATGGAGTGGCGATATCGTTCACCCTAGACCGGGGTAATGCTTGAACCGGAGCTGGGCATGAGCACCGACAGGTCTGCCTTCGACATCCTTAGAACTTCCAAGCCCGATGACCCGAGCATTCGTGGCCGTTAGTCCGAGTAGCCGTTGGTCCGTGTGATCGGTGTGTACGGGCTACGCGCCAGTAGCGTCCTGCAATAGTCAAACTACCTACCTTGCGTGTGTCGGGCGGCGCCGTCAGTCCAATCCCACAAAATCCGTGCAGAACAGTCCTTGTTGTCGTTATTTTATTAACCTATATTGTAGGAGAACCATGGGTGTGTTACTATAAATAGGGAATATCCCCCTCCTTTGGGGGGGGGGGGGGTTGGCTCTTCCATTTTTCCAAGAACACTTGTAATAAAATAGTTCATATAAACAATCTCTCTTTCAATACTTGATTCGGCCGAGGCTATTTGTCTACATTTATATTGTGTTTATTCCATTAAGTATCTCACATTGTTTACGGCATCAGTGTCAATAGCGAATCGCTACCATTAACCATCCTATTGAGGAACTCCCACATGTACATTTCCTCTATCTAGCATACATCAAGATCCGAGCACATATCCTATACCCACTTACAAATTTAATTGATTATCCGATTTCGGGATAAACAATGATTCCAAATAATAAGATCAAGAATGTTTGCAACTCAAACTGGAGCCATATTCACAAAACTCTTTTAACTTGAATAGCCTCATATTAATTTTATAGGAGGAACTTCTTCCCTGGTATAGGATATTGTCGATTCTCTCCAATCAAATGAGTGATTTTCTAAATAAAATGATTGAATAATCAATTCTTTTGTCTTAACCATTTGTTATCAACAGTAAAATATTTTTTTATAAACTTGAGGCTGACAATAAACACCAGGGATGAACTAAGAAAAAAAGAGGAAAAGCATTAAGTTAGCAAAGACAATTGGGATAAGCACCTAATTAGACCTGTCTCATAAAGGGCCACCAAAACTCGTCATATAGATTAATGTTTTGCAGAAAGGTCTAGATAGCAAAGCTAGAGTTCCCTCAAACCACTCTATCATATAAACAAAGCCAATGTAATGGTTTATGCAAGAGACACAACAGCAGAAGGACTATAATTTACTGACTCCTGGCATTCATCATAACATAACCAGAAATAACAGTAAGTTTGTTTTTTCCACCAACAGTGGCTTAGAGAAATGTTGAAAAAAAGCCTTGAGACCACCAGCGATAATATTGAGTTCTAAGATTCACCATTACAGAACCAGAAATTTCCCCTAAGAGTAGTTTTTCTCTTCAAATCTTTTTTCACAGGTGTATCTCCATTAATGGGGGTAAGACCAATAGTTTTAGCTTGTATGAAGTGTTGGTAACCTCTATATAGTGGCTGGCAGTTCCCGTTGTGGTGGTTAACATGGCGTATGCAGTTGCCAGAGGAATGGTTGGCGACATACCTGTAAGTTTGGGTAATTTTGGCAATGATAGTGGTGGTAATGACTAATGAGCGTGGTTCTGGACAAAGTGATGGTGAAAATCAAATATTCACAAAAATCTTTAACTTGAATAGCCTCTTATTAATTTTAAGAGAAACTCATTCCGTGGAACAGGACAATACTGTAATGGATTGTCGAATCTCTCCCTGATTTTCCAAATAAAATGATGAAATAATCAATTTTTTTGTCTTAACCATTTGCTATCAACAGTACAAAGAATTTCTATAAACTTGTGGCTGACAATAAAAACCAGAGATGAACGAAGGAAAAAAGGAAAAGCATTAAGTTAGCAAAGACAACAGAATATGCACGTAAGTAGACCTGTCTCATATCAAATCTCAAGGGGCACCAAATTTCTTGTCATATAGTTTTAAGTAATATTTTGCAGAAAGGTTAATAGCAAAACTAGAGTTTCTAAAACCTCTTTCACATAAACAAGCCAATGCAATGGCACAAGGACTATAATTTACTTATTTCTGGCATTCATCGCAACATAACCAGAAATTAGCATAAGAGAGTTTTCTCCACCAACAGTGGTTTAGATAAATGTTGACAAAAAATACCAGACTTCCAGTGATAATACTGAGTTCTAAGACTCATCATTACAGAACCCAGAAATTTCCCCTAAGAGTAGGTTTTTTCTCCAAATCTATTTTCCAGGTGTAGGACTCAGCAGAAGAACATCGAACTGCGCACATTCTTGTGAAGTCGAGGCAATGCAGGGACCGGAACAACACCAGCTGTCGTAACTCCACCATGGCTCGAGGATGTCTCTGACAGTTCATCAAACTTTATAAACTGCGCCACCTGTGCTGCTGCCAAGTGGGCATAACATATAGGTGCAACTGCACGGAAAGAAAACGAAGTTCATCAGATCACCATAGGAGGAATAGTATGTGATCATATTCTATCGTTAACACCTTAAAAGCCAGTAAAGAATCATAATTTCAGAAAAAGCACTACTAGAAAAACATAATGATTATTCTTACCTACAGAGATGGCTGTGGTACTCCTCTGATACCTGCAGTCCAGTAGTAGAAAAGATAAATGAAACCTCTCAAGGAAGAATTTGAACAAGTAGTAGCATCCATTCATAGAAGGAGATTGCTTGCTTAAACGTAAGACAGAG
Organism: Lycium barbarum; assembly: GCF_019175385.1. Classification (NCBI taxonomy): domain Eukaryota; kingdom Viridiplantae; phylum Streptophyta; class Magnoliopsida; order Solanales; family Solanaceae; genus Lycium; species Lycium barbarum. Next base: position 15,041,172 of record NC_083340.1, read on the forward strand.
AATAGACTAGCTCTTGCATGTCATCTGCTGAGAATCCAATTTCATCATGCAGAACATGGTAGTGTGTGGGTCGTGTTGTTCCCTGAATAGCACAAAGATGACAGAAACTCATCACGGGAAGCAATTAATAAGAATCGCGGAGCTGACTCAAAGAAGGGATTTACAAACTCACAATAGGCCCATTATGAGCACACATGTAGAAGTCATTGGTCTTTGGATGGCAGATGGCATTATCAATCACACTGGCATAGAAAGATATTTCAAGGAAGTTTCTACAGAACCAATCAATCAAAATATACTCCACTAATAATGCAAGCTAGGTAGCTAAAAGTACAAACCAGGAGGAACATTATCCGGTGAGTTGGTCCGGAAAAACTTTGTGTGGTGGTTCTTTTGTGCAACAATGACTGTGAACTTTGGAGACCAATTTTCCTCCAAATGATTGCAGGCCTAGAGAATACAGTCATATTTAGTGATCAGAAAGAGAACAGGTGCCATGGAAAAACTAAGCTGCTGTTACTGCACATTCAAACCTCGATAATTTGATTCAGCTCGATGTTTATGACTTGGTTGAACTGGGACTCACTAACTCCATCTCTGTACATCGATGGAAGCTTAATCATTAGTAATGATAAACTTTTAATGTGCAGGAATGAGAAGAACCATAAAATATACTTTGGTCTCGAGAGTAGTGCTGTGATGTAATAGTTTAAGTCTATCCTTAAGTTAGATGTTCCATAAAATCAATAACACTAAATTAGAGAACTTTAAAGCATAGTGCAGGTACACACAAGAATTAAAGCCCTCAGAAGTAATGTCTTCCATTGTTTTTATGTTTTTGCTTCAAGTCTACTCGAGAAGGGGAGAAAAGATTGTGACGAATAGGGGAAACTTTGGACAAAATGTAGATATGGGACAACAACATCTAGTTCCAGATTCACAGAACTACATTTGAGCAACTGTTTCAAGACTGAATCAGTTCGCTTAACTTGCTTTAGAAATTATACCTGAAAATAATGATATGTTCAGGTTTCACTTTGTTAGAACTTGTGTAGAAGTCCTTCAACAGCTCCCTGGAAACATGACAAACTTCTTAAGCAACAAAAATGGGGACATTCAATGTACTACATAGCATAGAGAGTATTCTAGTATCAATTATAATCAGCTCGACACAATAAATATAAACATTTAAAAACGAACAACGACATTGAGTCAGCAACTACCTGAAAAGGCCCTCATCTTCAGTATCTGATACTTTCTTGTACAAAGAATCTATCATCTCCAGCTTTGGTGACTGAGTACAAACAGCTGCTCGATAGCGTGAAATAAAGGGCCATTGTCTAGAACTAACCACCTGGTGATTTCAAATACAAAAATCAGTGTTATCTAAGACCAAGAGAAGTAAGCAGAGTATAAAACGAGCAATAATCTTTTACTACCGCTGCAATGGATGGAACATAGGTGAGCCATGAGAGACATCCATCCCAATAATGATAGTTGGGACTTTTGAAATCTGAGGTAATACAGGGTTAAGCTCCATAGTCAAAAAGGAATTCATGCCTCCCAGCTGCAAAGAAGCACCAGATATAGAAGAGATGTTTAATCAATCAGGAGTCGCTAATAATTGGTGTAAAAACTTTTTGTCAATTCAAATCTTGCCTTTGCATTGATCTTCAGGAGCACATTGGTAAGGTACTGATCATTGACCTTTGTAGGAGCAATGCATTGTGTAACAACTCCAAGATTAGCTAAGTTCCTTTTCTTCCAGGGGCCTTCAATAGGGAAAATTACCAGAAACATTATTATATAAAAATTTCAAATGTAAGATCCAGAAGAAACGAAGATTAGTTGGTTCTTAGAAAGAAACCATAAAGGTCAGAGTTCTTTCTCTCTGGTAGGATGCAGAGAAGGAACTGAGGTGCATCTGGAAGTTTTGATCTCAACAGTTCTAGCATCTTCTCAACTCTCACAGGAGCAGGGTTGCGCCTGAACTGCTGATTCTCCTCAAAGATATGAGCAAATGGTGGATTGATAAACTACATAGATGATAGAACACATTAATGAAGCAGAAGTATGATTTAAACAAACACACACGCACATATTACACCCCAGAGTTGGAAAGGTACTCACCATTCCTTTCATTTTCCCACACCTTTGTAGATCCATACAAAGCTTACGGATATCACAGCGGGCAGAGAAGTTCACAACTGCCCAACGCTCGAGTTTGGCCGGTACAACCAATTGCTGTTTTGTTAAGACTCCAATTCAGTGGACTAGCATTGATTAATCATGGGGAGAAAGTAAAAAATGTTGAGGAGATACCTACCTTCTGGTTAAAATTCCACCTTCCTTTTATAGGAAGCAAGTCTTGTTGATGCCCTACCCTCAACTGTAGTACAAGTAATAAGAAATGTTGAGTCTTGTCAGCCATACTGTACAAACTCAAAGTCTATAATCTACAAGAGATCAACAACAGAAGGACATTGAACATCGACTATGTCACCTTTGGTGTTGGCAAGACACGACCTTCGACTTGAGTAAACTGATCATTGATTGAAATACCAGCAGATTCAAGAAGAGGGTCAGCCTTATAGTTGCTGGTCTTTAGAGCCTGCAATTTTACACGACAGTGAAATGCATAGCTTGAATGAAATGAGGACAAGCTACAATTAATTCAAGAGCTTACATCAGTCAATGTTCTCATCCTTTCTTGGGGCTTTTGCCGGGATTTTTCTACAAGGGCTGCTCTTTGTAGATTGGACAACGCCTTGGTGTAGCGCTGCAGAGACACCAGAGAACAAAGCTGACAAGACAGAAGGAAAAATTGTGAGGTCACAACCTTAAAAGCTGCATATATGAAATGTAACTTGTCTAGTACCTCAAGAGGAATAAAAGTTGGGTGTTTTGGTTTGCCAACGTTAATGCAAGGGAAATCTCCAGAATATCGCAAAGGAATACGGCGATGATGAGTGAAGTACTCATAAACAGTAGTCTCAACCTCTTGCACTTCCCCACTTCCACTTTTCTGCTTCAACATGAAACTGAAATGCAAAACAACTGAGATGTAATATGTGCTCCATAGCAAATCAGTCAAGAAAATGTGAAAAGGAAAAATGGATTCATAATGAACAAACTGACGTCTGCTCTTTGCAAGGCTTTTCTGTGAGGCCGGTGATTTTGAATTCCCTATTTGAGGGGCTGGCCGTGATCCTCAGACTCTTCAGCGTCCTCTTTGCCTGGACAGAGGAGCAAATATGAAAATTAAAAAGTTACTGTTGCAGGACAAAGAGAATGAGTAATAATTACCTTGGACCAATCAATCTGGTAAGGATCTCTTGCATTTTGATTCGCAAGAAGGAAGTCTATCAATGGCCCAGGCTGCACAATCATTGTGGTTGATACATCTGCAAATTCATAAGTTATAAGATAGTGAATTGGGGATGAGAAAATGTAGTGATTTTCTGGATAAAAATTTACCCATGTTCAACGAAAGGCCTCCTTGCGTGGCCCGAAAGCTTGAATGGAAACCTCGGCATCCTAGGACTCCTCCACCAAGATCAACGAAGTTTCTAGGCTCATTGTGGAAAAAAGATTGGCGCACAATAAGGCAGCCCCTGTAACAAAAAAACACGAGTTTTAGTAAACCAGAAAAGTTATCAAAGCAGAAAAATAAGCTAACTCCATACCGTTTGGCAGCATGCTGCCTCAGAACTATATCAAGCACTCTCACAGCCTCTTGGTACTGTTCAGAGTCTTGTCCCCGTAGTGCGTTGGCAATTGCTTGCATCGGTATTCTCGCAGCATACTTAATTACCACTTTATATGCCTTGGATTAAGGCTGCCTCTTTGACCTTTTCCGATCAACTTCACTGGGGCTCCCTTCAGGGCTGACTCGAGTGCTTCTGTACACATGAAGCAAAACTTTAGTTGATAAATACAATTGGTTTATATTAAAAGGAAAGCATTTAATAGAGATGCTAAAAAGAAAGTTCGGAACTGCACCTAGACGAAGAGATATCCTCCAGGACAACAGTGAACTCAAACTTGTTACCCGGTAGTGCACCAATAGTGAACAGGCTCTTCTCCCCGTCATAGGCAAAATTTTTGTTGGCCAGCTCTATTGAATATGTTTGTTGGACCTTGTCAAGAATTTTTCGTCCAATGCCTTTTACCTCTACGGGATTTCCGTCTTCATAATTTAGAGCAACCTGAGGCAATAATGATCATTATTATCCAGTTCAATTTTGAGATTTATTCAAGTCAGGTTGCACATTGTACTTCGGCTCAATGAAATTGAATGTAATATAAATAGATGAAAGCTTACACTATAATGGTAGAAGTGCCCATCAGAATTGGTTATCCCTACTTTAAAATGGTTGGTGAGTAGGCGAATCTTTCTTTTGAACCTATTCCTTGCCGAGCCATAGGAGCACGGTTTGGTTTTGTTGTTGTAGCTTCATCTTTAGCAGATGCCATTTCTAGTAATTAACCTAAGACCAAAGAAACTAAACTCAATTCATTAATATATTCAGATAGAAGTTAAAAGCAATAGTAATGGAATTGTAAGTGCCATTAGCTTTACAAAATGATACAGTATCATCTTTCAGGTGGGAAAAGACCTAAATATAATCAAGTCTGCTTTATATATGCTGTCAGTTTGTTAATACCTCTAAATGATCAGTAAGTGAATTCAAATTTACTAATCAATATTTTAATTGGTACCAAAAAGAACAAAACAAAAATGATGTGATATGATTGAATGTTGTAACATGGTGTAATTTTAACAGACATATCAACAGGACAAAGGCTAGACAAGCTCAGAATTTTTATCTCCAGTGAAATTCAGACATGCTGCAGTCTGTGGCAATAAGAATTATAATCAGAGAATTGTCAATACAGGTAAGGGGTGGAAAAGAGGATAGATTTCAAACCCTTTATGCAGGCAGCAAAATGCTTCAAATGTGGTGGCAGATAGGACAGTACAAATACAACCACATATCATTAAGGAGTCAAAGCAGGAAGAATAATAGATTCGAGAAGATGAAGAAACACAAGCTCAGCACATAACATAGACCAAAGAATTTGTCTGTATTAATGCCACTTAGTCAATTGAAAGATGAAATTTACTAAAACAGAGGGACTTAAGCTGAAATGAAATGGGAATAGGACATTCAAACATGATCAAACTATTACCTACCAATAAACCATCTATATGTTTTTTTTTTTTTTGAGAATGGTAACAACCATCTATATGGTTGAACATTAGCATACAAAAATATAATAGCTAAAGAGTGCAATTACAGCCACATAACCAACAAAATTTGAAAATCATACTACAAATATTATTCCAAATTTAATCTTATATCTGTAAGAAGTATTCACATCAGTGCAGAATAAGGCACTCGACAACATCCCCAAGAAAAACTTTAAGGAAAAACAGGAAAAAGAGAAAGAAGCTAAAACAAAGAGCCAAAAAAGGTTAAGATGATGGGGAAAAAAAGAGAAATTAGAAGCATAATGATGGTACATCGAAGTTTGAACAATTACTAGTTGTCATCTCACTTCTCAGGAAATTAATTGCAATAAATCTTGATGTACCATAAAATCCCTATAGAACATGCTACAAATGGTTCTCTACTATATGTAGCTCAAGCTAGAGGAAACTGCAGATAGTAAATATAAGAAGAATAACATTGTAAAATGTACACTATTGAATTATATTTGGGTTGTGTAGTCGATTACTCCACCCCTCATGTTAAGGTTTAGATTTGGATGCTTAGATTCTTTTGCATACCCACGCACGAAGGGATATCATAATACATTTAAATTAATAAAAATGCACCCTTTCAAACAACTTAAGCTTTTAGATGAGGCAGACACATACTTTAATATAGTATTAAAGCCAACCTATGATAAGTCCAATCTTTTATAAACAATTTAGTAGACCTCAAGCCTCTGCCAACAGCTAAGAAAAATGAGTTATTCAAATTTTCTTTGCTTTTGTGGGTAAAGATAAAACCATATCCCCGTTCCCCTTTTATGCAAAAAGAACTAGAGGACAAATATATTCTTTTTTTAGCAAATCTTTTTTGGTGAATGCACCTACAATTTACGAATGAATAATATAATTGGTACAAAGAAAACAAATTAGGTCTATTGCTTTTTAGGAAAAAGGATTTCATCTTTATAGCTAAAGATGAAGTACTACTAGAACCAAAAAGAGCTAAGATATCCATTTTTGGCAAACAGATTCAGCACATAGGCTGGACCAAGAGTTTGACTAAACAAATACTCCATTAATGAGGAGCTAAAGACACACACAGACTCAACATGCAAATAGCACTAAAGCAGAGACACACACTGATACAACAAAAGGCAAAAAAATAATAATCAGATCATACGAATCAAAACTAGCAAAACACAAATTTTCTTTCTCCTTACAAATACTGTTATATGCATGAGTCAATATGAATAACCAGAAACACATAAAGAGAGCAAACAAAAACTCACCATAAACAATTAAATCCACCTTATACAGTACACATACATATAGATACATAGAGAGAGAAGATATGAAGATACCTCAGTTTTTAAAACCCCAAAGAGAAGAAAAGTAGACCTTAGAAAATCCCTGCAAAAGATTTATTTCCTTTATAAGTAATGGCAGTACAATATTACTTTAGGATAAGCAGACGACTCTTTAGCTACTTAAAAACGACTGCAACTTTACTAACAATAAATAAAAGGGTAGTAGTAATTAGCACAACTAAATAATTAAAGCTCAAAGACTGATAACAGCTGAGATAGAAATTAAAGCTGAAGTTTCTTTCCTTTTCTAGCCAACGTCAATAACTCAAGAGAAAAAAGACTACCCATAATGACATGTATTAATTCAAAACCCTTTTACCAAAAATAGAAACAGAACGATTTCCAATGCAATGGGTTTACTGTAAAAGTGAAATAACAATGGAAGACCAAGCAACAAACCATCTCATAGATCAAAACCATTAAAAAAAAAAAAAACCATATCACCACCACTTGACATGCAGAAAAATACTTACGGTATACATAAAGAATACATATATGAGTTATGCATAAGGGTCATTAACTACATAAACTAAAAACGCCCCTCTTCAGAAAACCCATACGTAGTATATATGTTAAAAAAACAAGAAAATCCATAAGAATGCATAAAGGTTACGTACCCATAAGAAAACAAAGGAAGAAAAAAAAAAGCTACCTAAGAACAGTAGAACACCCTCCTTAAAACCCCATAGTATACACAAACGAAAACCAAGATATCTTTCAAGAACACAGATAGGATAAACATATAGTCACGTTTTACATTATACATTAATGTACCCATCCTTAAAACACAAGAAAATACATCAAGAACACAGACACAAAGAAAGAGATATTAGAGAGAGGAAAAACCTTAAAAAAACAACTCTTGTTATATTCTGAGAAAGAATTTTTTTGACTTGCATATGTAAAGATGTGTATGTATATTAGTTGTATATGTATATGGGGTGGTAGGGGAGTCGGGGTAGCAACAGATAGCCTATTTTCGTATATGCCTCTGCAGCTGCCCTGTTGCTAGTACTAGAACTGGTATAGAGAAACAATGAGCCCCACCTCTACGTGTCCTTTTTCATATATGCTTCTTTCTTGCAACTCTCCTAATTTCACTCCCTTTAACCTTTTTAATTATTTATTTATACTCTATTAATGTACTACTTTTACGGAACTAATTAATTTGATCCCTAATACAGTAATCTTTTTTTTAAAAAAAAAAGCATTTATGTGATGTTGATATGGCAATACTCCCTCCTTATTATACATAAATTATATGTTAATTATATATTTATTATACACATATTATACAATAATGATATGATATATTTTTTTACATATACAATAGTGATACATATTATATACCACAATGATACGGTTTCTATGATACATTTTTATACGTATGATACACTTTCTATACAAGACTACACATGTTGGAATTATATATACACTTTCTATACAAAAAATGATACATATTATATACAAAAACGATACAATTTTCTATTCTATAATACACATTATATACACAAATGATACATATTATATACAAAAATGATACACACCTTAGTGATTTATATTTTATACAGTTTCTATACATTAGAGATAGGTACTGATACATATTTTTATACACAAATGATACATATTATATACAAAAATCTCCTCAGAGTTTTTTGGGATATTTCTTACTAAATATACACATATTATACATATTTTGGATGTTTAACCTTTAGTGGCGACTTTTTTAATTGCCACTAAAAAGCTTGATTTTTCTATAGAAGTCAGTCGCCACAAAAAGTCTGTTTAAAGCACCTGGGCTTTTAGTGGCGACTTTTTAAAATCTTTTGTGTCGCCACAAAAGACTTGCTACAAATTTTGGCTAGCGGATGGAAATAGTTTATGGGCTAATTTTTGAGTTTGGGAATAGACGGGCCAGCGCATGGGATTATTTATGGCCCAGCGGCCATTTGTGTCATTTCCCCTTAAAAAAATTAACATCATTTAAATAGATAATGAGTCTGCTTATTATGACTTTTAAGCTATTTTAGTTTAACAACATTTAAATTTAACTTTCTTAATGATATTTGCCTACCAAACAAGGAGAAAAGCAAATCTAAAAAAAAAAAAGTACGACTAAAAAGTGTTATTGGTATTCTCATAATAATAATGTCAAAAATATAAAGCAAAATATAAGTTGAATACTAATTGGTTGAAAATAAAACAAAACTTTAACTCTTAAATGGGTACACAAAAATTATCAGATCTTGAATAAACTATTCGAAATCAGGCTACTCCAAGAGTTGTAATAAGTTACATAATCTGGAAGATAAATATGGAAAAGATAATTTGGTGAGATGATTGGCTAAAACGTGGTCCTTTAGAGAATGTGACGTAAAATAGCTCGAAATCACATGAAGTATTAGGGGAAGTTCATCCAAAAATGATTAATGAACACATGGAATCTTCTAAGGCCAAATATATCAATAGGTCATGCAACTAATCCTTGAGAGTGTTTTCGAACTTCCTTGAGAGTGTTTTTGAACTTCCAATTTTGGAACTAATGGGATACTCCTCTGGTTCAAAAAGTATGTTAATAACCTGTTTAGACAAGCTTATTTTTCCTTAAAAGTATTTATTTTTTCAATAAATACTTTTTTTTTTTAAAAAGTGATGTGTTTGGCTAAGTTTTTGGGAAAAAATAAGTGTTTTTGGGGAGTAATAGAAGCAGTTTTTTAAAAGCTAAAAAAATATCTTTTGCTCAAATGCACTTTTTTGAAAATTACTTTTGAGAAAAATACACTTAGAATACTTTCTAAAAGCTTGGTCAAATACTAATTGCTGATCAAAAGTACTTATTAAATAAATTGGCCAAACATAAACTGCTTTTCGCCAAAAGTACTTTCTTGAAATAAGTAATTGGACTAAACTATCCCTAATTAAATAAGTATTGAGATTTGATCACTTAGCACTTAATAAGGGTGAATCTGGAAAAATAAGGTTAATTCTTTTTTGATTTGGTAAGTAGACACTCTTTTTGAACAAAAAAAAAATAAAAGGCTAAGTGAACACTCTTTTTTAACCGGAGAAAGTATCTTTGTTCTTCTTCTGAAAATTGTTTTTTCTTTGGTTCCTCAATTATGCATAAATCATAATTTTGGTCCTCAACTCTTCATGATATTTGATTAAGCATATTTAATTTCTTTTTGAGATGATTATGTTTTTGCAAATGTCTCGTCTCACCTTGAACCTCAAAACCCAAATCCGTTCTCACCTCTCTTGGATCTCTTTTGTGTCTTCTAAATTATACATTCGTCTCATTTTATCGGGTATAT